>NW_027785072.1:0-288 GCF_054177405.1 Leptonychotes weddellii | reverse complement strand
GAGAAGACAGAGCCACACAGAAGAATAATTTAGACTAACGGCTGGTTTCTCCACAAGAACGGCAGGAGGCAGAAAGACAGTGGAATGGTTGCACTATGTACAGAAAATAATTAACAAACTAGAATTCCATATAAAACAAAACTACTTTTTACTAACAATGGTAAAATAAAGATTTTTCAAGCAAATTGAGAAAAATTTCTACCATCAAACCTCACTAAAAGAAATCAGAAAAGATGTTGTTCAAACACAAGGGTGGAGGGAAGCCAAATGGATGATCCAAAATACAAG
>NW_027785071.1:0-3425 GCF_054177405.1 Leptonychotes weddellii | reverse complement strand
TTTAGTATGCTTATAGGCTTTTTTTTTTTTTTACCATGCAATTTTTAATGGAATCAAGTGTATTGCTGTTTTTCCTTAGGGCTTCTGAATTTGAAATCACGTTTAGACAAGTTTTCTCCACTGCTAGCTTATAGAGGGATTTCATTGTGGGTGTAGTTTTGTGGACAGGAGAGAGAGGAGATAGAAAAGGGTCACGTGAATGTCAGGTGTAATAGGAATCCTGAGGAACCCTCATGTGAGAAATCTGTAAAATCCATTTCAATAAATCAGGAGAATTAGATATTCAGACCAGAGTTGTAGTCCTGTGTTTGTCTTTGAGAACTAGGTCTCTATTATTTTCTGCGTTGTGTGGATATAGATCCAGGCCCCCACCTAACTGATAGAGAAGGTCTTACATGAAGCAGAAACTCCATGTCACCTCAGATCGACCTGTCAGATGACTAAATGGGTAGAATCACCCTCCTAAGGATACGGCAATTCCAAAATATACCACTCAAACAGAGCCAAGGACTAAATAGAAAGTAAAACCTCCAACTCAAGGCCATAAGGAAAAGCAAGACTGAAATCGACACTGTATGTCTCATCCTTTACTCTCCATGAGTGAGGTTAATCAGGAGAAGGTAACAGTCTGCTAGTCCTATGCAAGAGGACAGAGGTGCGAATTACAAGGTGGCACTTTTTGTCAAGTTACAACCTCTTCCACTCAACCCTATCATTTCTTGCTTTGATGCTGGGATTCTAAGACTTGGGGGGTCAAGCTTGGACTAATCTTCCTTGGAATGAAGGTCGTACCTCATGGGGGGCGGGGGGGGCACTAATATCCATGTTGCTTCCTATGGGCATTTCAAGTTATGCAGGTCTGGAGATGAAGAGAGGGAAGGCTGTGATGCAGATGTAGAATTAGACTGAGAGTGTCTGGCACACAGCAGACACCCAATATGTATTTAATTAATTAATTAGATGTAGATGTAGGCATAAACAAGAAACGAAGCTATGCATGTGTCCTTTCAGTCTTTTTATACAAATGAATTTTTCATAAAGTAATTCTACAAAGCCAGAAGACAGACCATAAATTTTGTTGTCATTGTTGTTGTCTTCTGTGTTTGTTTTTGCATTAAATTTAAAATCTTTCAAAAAAAAAAAAAAGAATTTGGATCACACTGTACTTCGTATTTTGTAATGTGCTTTGAAGGAACATTTTGTTTCTGTTGTCAAAAGTATGCCTTTTCATTGGGGAGCAGGGTGGGGGGGAAGGGGAGTTGTAGATAATGGAGAACAATGCTACCTGGTGACCAGAGTCAGAATTGCAGGTGTGAAAGACTCAATTATGGGGCTTGGCAAAGGGTAGGGGATGGAAAGTCATGTGGTGTTGGTGATGAGGGAGGGAGGTGAATAGTTTCTATATTATAGGCCAAATTTCTAGACTTTTCTACACGCTGGAGGCAATCCTTCTACATTCACGCCCATCCTGAGATCTTCAAGCCCTGGACTAGAAATCCTCAGTGAACTGAGTAGAAAGTTGCATGAGTTAGTGTATGAAAAATTGGTGTGGAGAAGTTTGAGACAGGGAAACATACACAAACACATATGCATACAGAAAACTGTCAAATAAATTGTTTTGATCTGCTTCCAAGGCTGGGAATATATAAGTATCATATTTGTAATCAGTTTGCAATTATTTTTATGTTTTCAATATTTTATTCAATGCTTCCATATTTAAAACACCATAGAAATGCAAATATATAAACTAAAAATATCTCTATCTTGGACAATGAATACACAGTGAATTATTATCAAAGACATCTATTTAGCATGTTATTTTCACACTGCAGGATATGAACACGTTTCTAAGCTGCTAAATAAACATATTTCTAGGGGCACCTGGATGGCTCAGTAAATTAAGCATCTACCTTTGGCTCAGGTCATGATCTCAGGGTCCTGGGATCGAGTCCCACATCAGGCTCCCTGTTCAGTGGGGAGTCTGCTCCTCCCTCTCCCTCTGCCCCTCCCCCTGCGTACTCTCTCTCACATGGTCTCTCTCTCTCTCTCTCAAATAAATAAAATCTTTTTTAAAAAACCATATTTCATGGGCGCCTGGGTGGCTCAGTCATTAAGCGGCTGCCTTCGGCTCAGGTCATGATCCCAGAGTCCTGGGATCGAGTACCACATCGGTCTCCCTGCTCAGCGGGAAGCCTGCTTCTCCCTCTCCCACTCCCCCTGCTTGTGTTCCTGCTCTCGCTGTCTCTGTCTCTGTCAAATAAATAAATAAAATCTTAAAAAAAAAAGAAAAAAAACATATTTCTACACTATTATTTTGTGACTCAGTTCCTGATTTACCTGTTTTAGAAAACTTTATCTCAATACTTTGTCAGATTGCCAATTAATACTTCTCTTTGTCTAACACATATATAAAAACTATAGAAATGAATATTTAAGAGCTGAAATTATTATGTCGCTTCCATCTGTTCCTAACTTTTGCCAACACCATAATACAAAGATAGTCTCTGTTAACTTATTGGTGCCTATTTCCCAAATTTTTCTCTGTATGTAATGCACTAACAATATTTAATCACACACATACCCATGTGGATATATATTTTTTTTTTCAGAAATGGGGTCATATTTTGCTTTATATATTATGGTATCCCTGTTTCACTTGATATGGTTCATTTTCTGTTTATTTATTTAGACCAGTATGTTTTCACGTGTTTATTAGGGATTTATATTCCTTGTTGCGTGCATCCACTCTTGATATCATTGACCTATATCTATTGTTTAAAATATTTTGTAAATTAAATACGTAAACAGGTGTCTGAATATAGGTTGCAAATGATTTCTCCCAGCTTTACACACACGCTTTAATGTGCAGATGGTATTTGATTCTTTTTAATGAGTGGTTTGATAAAGAAAAAGTGAGGCTGGAAAATTTCCGTCACAGCCCAAAAGGTGTGGACGTCCAGCCGCAGACACTCAGCCTCTGGGTGTCATTAGCTCAGGCAGTATGGCCCTCATCACCCTGTCCCGCCTGGGTCGGGCCAGACGGCAGCAGTGGGGTGAGTGGCGGAGCCGCCCAGAGTGCCCTTTGTCTGTGGAGGCTGGTGCTCAATCTGATATTGTATCTTACAAGATCCCTGCCAGGAGTGAGATTTGAATATCACAGTGAAGTCTGTACATGAAGGATTGATGCATTTAGGGGAAAAAAAGTAATAGTCACCTTCAGGAACCGCCACATCTCAACTCTACATGAACAAAGCAAGATTCTGAGAGTTGCTGCCCCTGAGAAGCAGAAATCATTCTTGTGGATAGCCATTGACTCCTGAGGCTCTCATCAGAGATGAGGCACCTTTAATACCTGAGAGTGACTGTTCTCCATAAGGCACTGGAAAATCAGCTTTCAGGGACTGACAAGGACACTGAAGCTGTTA
>NW_027785070.1:0-288 GCF_054177405.1 Leptonychotes weddellii | reverse complement strand
TCAATTAAGTAAGCTCTATGCTCCACATGAGGCTTTACCTAATGACCCCAAGATCTAGAGTTGTGTGCTCTACTGACTGAACTAGCCGGACGCCCCTAAGAAAAATTATCTTATAAAGCAGAGCTATTTAACCTTCTAATTTATTATCAAACTAACTAAAACACCTACAAGTCACCTGAGAAAACTCCCTTTTGAAGTAAATGTTTTCTATAATAAACGTGTACCAGCAAATTTGGAATTTGAAACCAGATTATTTAAGGTAAGGATCTCAAAAAAATATATATATAT
>NW_027785069.1:0-288 GCF_054177405.1 Leptonychotes weddellii | reverse complement strand
TAGTGGTCTGCTAAAGGCTTGAAGGTTTACAGTGGCCTACTGGTGTCAGAACATCAAGTCCTTATTTCTTAAAGCAGTACTTTTATGATTGGTGTAGACAAATACTTCTAATATTGGACACATTTTATCTACTGTGCACAAATATTCTAGTCTATTCTACCTTATTAGGGAGGGTAAAAAGCTGGTTCTTAAAATTAGCCTTAGAAAATAATTGTGAAAGACATGTATCATATGACCTCACTGATATGAAGAATTCTTAATCTCAGGAAACAAACTGAGGGTTGCTGG
>NW_027785068.1:0-288 GCF_054177405.1 Leptonychotes weddellii | reverse complement strand
GCACAAACAATGAATCATGGAACACTTCATCTAAAACTAATGATGTAATGTATGGGGATTAACATAAGAATAAAAACAAATAAAAAAATAAATAAATAAATATATCACTCAGTTATAAATAAATAAAAGTATGTTAATTTTTTGAGAATTATTTTCTTTTAACCTAATCCTACTACTTAAAAAAAAATAATTCATTATCCAATTGCTAATAGAAAAATCGCAGCCCTAACATCCTGGGAAACAAGTTTTCCTTTTAAAAAAAAACAAAAACAGAAAAATTCCACTAAT
>NW_027785067.1:0-288 GCF_054177405.1 Leptonychotes weddellii | reverse complement strand
GGAACACAAGCAGGGGGAGTGGGAGAGGGAGAAGCAGGCTTCCCGCCGAGCAGGGAGCCCGATGCGGGGCTCGATCCCAGGATCCTGGAATCATGACCTGAGCCGAAGGCAGACGCTTAACGACTGAGCCACCCAGGCGCCCCTAAGATCTATATTCTTACTTTAATATCAAAACAAGGAAGAGGAATACAGGGCCCCAATAAAGAAAAGTCCTCTAAATGAATAAATTTAACTTTACGAAATATTTCCTATGTTGTCCTCAATTTTTCTATTTTGCATGAACAAGTG
>NW_027785066.1:0-288 GCF_054177405.1 Leptonychotes weddellii | reverse complement strand
TAGTTCTGTATGTGATTATCAACCAGGGGTGATTTTAATTCCCTATGACCATCATCACCACTAATGGTAACTTTTGGCAATGTTTGGCTTTTTTTTTCATTATCATGATTGGTGTATACTGGTGTCTAGTCAGTAGAGGTAGGGATGACTCTAAGGTATTACAGTGCACAGGAGACCCTTCCACGGTAAAGAATTATCTGGTCCAAACTGTCAGTAGCCAAGGCTGAGAAATTTTCTTCTAGGTAAGCACATTTTTATTTATCTTTAAAGTATTAATCCAGTTAATAT
>NW_027785065.1:0-288 GCF_054177405.1 Leptonychotes weddellii | reverse complement strand
TGCCTGATGGGCCCTGTGAGGTTCCCAGAAAAGGTCGCCCCCAACCGCTGGCTACACAGAAAAGCGACTTCATTTGGAAACTAGAGGCCGCTCTCCTTGGTGCAGAGGTGCAGGACGGATGCCCTGCATGCCAGGGTGGCACCTGCGTAGCCTGCTGAACCCCACAAAGAAGGGGCTGACACGGTTTCAACATGGGAATTCGGGGACACACACGTTCCGCCTGTAGACCCGTGGGACGGGGTGTGGTATGAGTGACCTGTGCGGGTCTGGCTGTTGGAGGGTGTGGGG
>NW_027785064.1:0-288 GCF_054177405.1 Leptonychotes weddellii | reverse complement strand
TAATGAGATACGCGCATCAGTGCCGTCGCCAGGGAGACCATAGTTCTGGGATTCATCAGAGCGCCAGGGAAGGGGTCAGAGGGGCCGAGGCTTGGAGATACGCGCCTGCCCTCAGGAGTCTATGTCTGCCGCTGGATTGTCGGGTGCGCGTCCTGTACCACCTCCCAGAGCCCCAGCCTCAGGGCAGGAAGTTCCCCTCGTCTTCTAGCGTAGACGGTTACTGTGAAATTTCCGTTATTGATGAAACCTTTCACAAGGTTGTGCTAGGTGCTGGGTGGCACCTAATAG
>NW_027785063.1:0-288 GCF_054177405.1 Leptonychotes weddellii | reverse complement strand
AGGCATTGGGAGGGGCTCTTGTAAACAAAAAGTTCATTGGAATAAACTGGGAGTTCCAAGTATACTGGCTTCTCATTAGCTGAGTTGTGACAGTCCCTCATTGGCTGGGCTGTTGCTGAGGGAGAAGGAAAGCCTTTCTTTGCCCTGCCGGGGTGAGAAAGTGGTAGCTAAAATAGTACCCTATGCGTACGTACACCCCGATGTTTATAGCAGCAATGTCCACAATAGCCAAACTGTGGAAAGAGCCAAGATGTCCATCGACAGATGACTGGATAAAGAAGATGTGGT
>NW_027785062.1:0-288 GCF_054177405.1 Leptonychotes weddellii | reverse complement strand
GAGACAGAAGATGGAAAGAGAAAGTGACATGACCCGAGTCTGGGCAGCCTGAGAAAGCCCCATTTGACACATGGTAAGGTTGAAATCACGCCCTGTGGGACACACATACCCCTCTCATCTCAATGTGGGTTTGTAATAAAGAATTCTCCCGAAGCTAGAACGCACTTCCGTGGGGAGAGGGTGGACGATACCATCACAGTACCTCTGTTCTGGGACAGTGATGGAAACTTAATTTTCCCTGCCCTCCCTAGAACTCCTCAGGGTTCTTTTTCCCCCCTCCCTTAAAAT
>NW_027785061.1:0-288 GCF_054177405.1 Leptonychotes weddellii | reverse complement strand
GACCACAGTTGGCGTGTGAAATTTGATAGTGCCATTGTTGTGATTTTAAGGTTTAGCAAATTAATAGCCTTCTTCCCCTCTCTCCTAGGTATGTTTTTATGTATCATGAAGTATTTATTTAAGGTTTTTATGTGTCAATATTTGATGCTAAGAGAGGACACAAAGAAGGCACTGTGTTAAAAAATATTTTAATTCAGGGTGCCTGGGTGGCTCAGTCATTAGGTGTCTGCCTTCGGCTCAGGTCATGATGCCAGGGTCCTGGGATCGAGCCCCACATCGGGCTTCCTG
>NW_027785060.1:0-3426 GCF_054177405.1 Leptonychotes weddellii | reverse complement strand
GTTGTAGCCCAGGGTGCAAATGGGGAGGGCTTGGGAAAGGGCAGCCTAGGGCAGAGAAGCCTTCAGGTCTTTCCTGCACCCCTGCAAACCTCCCCCCAGAGGAGGCCTCACCCCTGCCCCGAGTCTGTGAGCTACTGAGAGATCACATCAAGCTCCCTGCTGTAAACCCATCTCTAGGCTGAGGACTCACGAATTTATGTCTCGCCTGTAGGGCTTACGGGTCCACCAGGATGCCTAACCAGCATCCTGCACGCCACATGGTCCAAATGCCCTCTTGATTTCTACCCTGAGCCTTCCCCACTGCCTCTCGCCTCAGAGGATGGCACTGCTTAATCGCCAAAACCCGCACAACCACACAGGAGCCATCCTTGACCTCCTTTCTCTCACCTGCTGCCCAATCCTGGCAAATCTTGTCAGATCTGCCTTCCTGCAGGTTCTGAACCTGCCCCCAGCTCTGCCCTCCAGGCTCCTAGTCCCGCTCTCCCCCCTGGTCCTATTCCATACACAACAACCCAGAGAGAGACTTCTTTTTTTTTTTTTTTAAGATTTTATTTTTATTTTTTAAAGATTTTATGTATTTATTTGACAGAGAGAGAGAGACACACAGTGAGAGAGGGAACACAAGCAGGGGGAATGGGAGAGGGAGAAGCAGGCTTCTCGCTGAGCAGGGAGCCCGATGTGGGGCTCGATCCCAGGACCCTGAGATCATGACCGAGCTGAAGGCAAACGCTTAACAACTGAGCCACCCAGGCGCCCCTAAGGTTTTATTTTTAAATAATCTCTACACCTAACGTGGGCCCCCCATATCAAGAGTCATGTGCTCCACCAACCGAGCCAACCAGGCCCCCCAGAGACTTTGAAATGTAGATTTTATCTGGGCTCCCCTGGCCAAACCCTCCAGTTGCCCCTAGTCACACTTACAGTGAAATTCAGGTGTTCACTGTGGTCTCCCCAGGCCTATGTTGTCTGGCCCTGGCTCCCTCTCCCAGGGGCTCAAACCACCTTTTCCCCTTCTCCCTACTCTCCAGCTGCGGGGGAATTTGCACTCGAACTTCAGGCTGGAAAACTTTCTCCCAAGATATAGACTTGGTTCATACGATGTCATCTCCATGGAGAGGTCTTTCTGAGGACTATCCCACACGCGCTTGCACAAGCCAGCTCACACACACTCCTGTTCCTCTTCATCCTCTTTCGTTGCTTTATTTTTTCTCATAGTATTTGTCACTACCTGACTTGTATGTGTGTTTGTATACGTCCTTTTCTGTCTATTTTGTGTTTCTCCCAATAGATTGTAAGCTTCATGGGGGCAGAGACTTTGTTCCCTAATGCAGAGAACAGTGCCAGGCATATGGTAGGATTTGAAAAAATAGGAAGGGCATGACTCTAGCCTCAGGAACACCAAGCAAAACAGGTGAAAGGAGCAATGGATAAAAATAACAATCTGCATGCTGAGTGGGGAGACCCGGCCCCTTCCCCACCCCCAGCCAGGACTGCATTTTCAGGAATGAGATTAGAGAGCTCTTTTCTAGAAAACGCCCCAGAGAATGGTCCCAGAGAAAGATGAGAAAGTCACTAGGTGTCCGTGTATTCCTTCCTCCCTCCCACAAATTTTATTGAGCATCTACTATGTGCCAAACTATATTCTAGGTGCTTGGACTCGTATGTGAACCACACTGACATAGATCTTTGTCTCAAGGAGCCGATCTTCTGGGCGTGACCATAAACCGGCTCCTGCTCACAGTTACCCAATGGTTTTTGTACCTATGCTGAAATATGAACGGAAGCCAAGGCCCAGCCAGCATCTGAGGGATGCTTCAGTGAGAAAGAGGCAGCAATCAAAGCACACAAAGGGAGACAAGGAAGCCATGAGAATGTAGGAATAATGTGGGAAGCAGAAGAACACCTAAGAGGGGAGCCCAGCTGGGCTCAGTCAGTAGAGCCTGTGACTCGATCTCGGGGTTGAGTTCAAGCCCCATGTTGGGCGTACAGCTTACTTAAAAAAATAAAAACAAACAAAAAGAAGAAAAACCTCAATTAAAAAATGATCGTTGGGGCACCTGGGTGGCTCAGTTTTAAGCATCTGCCTTCAGTTCAGGTCATGATCCCAGGGTCCTGGGATCGAGCCCCGCATCAGGCTCCCTGCTCAGCGGGGAGTCTGCTTCTCCCTCTGCCTCTGCCGCTCCCCCTGCTTGTGCTATGTCTCTGTCTCTCTGTCAAAGAAATAAGTAAAATCTTTAAAGAAATGATTTTTTTTGAAGTTTATTTTTTTTTAGTAATCTGTATGCCACCGTGGGCTTGAACTCACCACCCCAAGACCAAGAGTCACATGCTCTAACTGACTGAGCCAGCCAGGCACCCGAGTAACTGATATTTTTAGAAATAAGAGAGGATTTGTGAAATAATAAAATTATATTAAAAATAAATTAGAAATTTACTCAGAAATTAAATATAGGTTAGTAGAAACAATCAAGGGGTTAGGAAGTCTAGCGGTAGAAATCCCCAAGAAAGCAGATTATATAGACAAAACGTTGAGGAATAAGGGAGAAAAATATAAAAATGAGAGAAACCACTCAGACTGGGCATCCCAACTGACAGGAGAAAGGGTGTGGAAGTTATCAAAGACATAGTATAAGACACCTTCTCAGACATTTTCCGAACGATTGATAAAAATTCACATTCATGCAAAGGCTCAAGAATCAGTTGCATCTCTGATTTCTCAGTAGCAACACTGGAAGCTAGGGGACCTCAAAATCCGGGGCAAAATGTTTTCCAGCCCCAAATGCTACCCCCAGCCACACAGTGAGAAAGAACGGGGCTAGGGTATGGAGCACGCCCACCAGTGACACAAACCATTTCCCTTCCACGCGCTGTGTCTCAGCAAGCTCCTGGGGGTGTGCTCCATGAAATGGGAGGGTAAGGAGGAGGACTGAGACAGGCACCCGGGACCTGGCTCTCTCAGGAAAGGGAAAGGGCACTCACTCCCAGCCGGTCAACGAGGGGCTGCTCCACGGTGCAGCCGTGTACCGGGGTTAATGGCCGACCCACCTGACCGCAGGACAATGGGCTCCAGGAAGAGTGTCTCCAAGAAAAAGGCCCCATGGGGGCGCCTGGCTGGCTCAGCGGGCAGAGCTTGCAGCTCTTGGTCTCAGGGGTAGACATTACTTAAAAATAAAATCTTTTGAAAAAAAGCACTGCCAAACTACTTGATGAGTTTGATCACATTGAGAGGAAGGGTCAAAGAGTTTAGGGATGAATTTTTTTTTTTTTAAGATTTTATTTATTTATTTGAGACAGAGAGAATGAGAGACAGAGAGCATGAGAGGGAGGAGGGTCAGAGGGAGAAGCAGACTCCCTGCCGAGCAGGGAGCCCGATGCAGGACTCGATCCCGGGACTCCAGGATCATGACCTGAGCCGAAGGCAGTCGC
>NW_027785059.1:0-288 GCF_054177405.1 Leptonychotes weddellii | reverse complement strand
TTGAGTTTGTAGGTGTTCAGAATGGTTTGATCCCTATCCAGCTGAATTCCTGAGAGGAGACGAAATCCAGGTCTCCTACTCCTCTGCCATCTTGCTCCGCCCCTCCAGTAAATACATAATTTCTAAGGATTTTGTCACGTACAAGTCAGGGTTCCTTAAATAAGCCCATGGAGAGTACTTGATCCAGATTTAAGGTAGGCAGAGGGTCAGGAAAGGTATTTCAAGAGATGTCCAAATGAGATTAAGAAAATAAAGAATTAGGGGAGATGAGAAAGTATGTCTAGCTAA
>NW_027785058.1:0-288 GCF_054177405.1 Leptonychotes weddellii | reverse complement strand
TTTGTTTGTTTTTTGTTTTGTTTTGTTTTGTTTTTTAGGGACTAACACACCCTTTTAATATGTTTTTAAATATTTTTAAGGTTTAAAAATGTTTAAAGTTTGTAATTCCTAGTAGGAAAACATTATCTGAATGACTACCCTAATGGCAAACCACTATAGAATGTTTCAGTTGCATGTGGGGCAGAGGGGTAGGGATTCTCCTCACAGCACCCCAGCTTTCTTCATGAGAAGGTCAGAGGTACACTGGTTTGTATTATTGCGACATCCATTAGGTGATCGTTGCTTTTC
>NW_027785057.1:0-288 GCF_054177405.1 Leptonychotes weddellii | reverse complement strand
TGAACTTCAATAAAGTTAAATAGGGCAAGAGACAGAAATATGGAGTTATGAAAGAACACATGATTTTTTCTGCACATCCTTTTTTTTTCTTTTTAAAGATTTTATTTATTTATTTGACAGAGACAGAGACAGCGAGAGCAGGAACACAAGCAGGGGGAGTGGGAGAGGGAGAAGCAGGCTTCCTGCTGAGCCGGGAGCCTGATGTGGGACTCGATCCCAGGACCCTGGGATCATGACCTGAGCCGAAGGCAGTCGCTTAACCAACTGAGCCACCCAGGCGCCCTTCTG
>NW_027785056.1:0-288 GCF_054177405.1 Leptonychotes weddellii | reverse complement strand
TGAATTTGTAGGACGTGTATTATCAAGGCCTGCCATTGCTGTGAATGTTTATCTTCCTCTCAAAGAGTTTCAACGCTCTAACATAGGGCGTTCCCTTTAATGTCCCTGTGATGCAGGTAGGTGAGTCCAAGTTCTTCTGCAGATCTCCATAATGGTATCAACAGGGGTCCAGGGGAACACGATTTGAAACTATAACTTAGGATTTTCCACGCAGCCACCTTTGTAGCCCCCGTCCTTCTTACCCACGTAGTCAAGATCCACTCGAGTTTTTAGAAATTTAGAATGCAG
>NW_027785055.1:0-288 GCF_054177405.1 Leptonychotes weddellii | reverse complement strand
TGTTCCTGCTCTCGCTATCTCTCTCTCTGTCAAATAAATAAATAAATAAAATCTTTTTTAAAAAAATTAAATAAATAAAATAAAATCTTAAAAAAAAAAAAACCAATGGAAAGATTATTACGATAACTTATTTGAAAGAATGAAATTGACAGAAATGACGAGCCAGAAATTAAGAGCAATGGTTACACATACTATATGAACAATAGCAAAACTCATAATACAATCAACAAGACCTAATATTTAGTGATCAATGCTATAGCCAAGCACACAGTTAGAATTTTGATTAAT
>NW_027785054.1:0-288 GCF_054177405.1 Leptonychotes weddellii | reverse complement strand
ACTTTTTGAGGAACCTCCATACAGTTTTCCAGAGTGGCTGCACCAGCTTGCATTCCCACCAACAGTGTAGGAGGGTTCCCCTTTCTCCGCATCCCCGCCAACATCTGTCGTTTCCTGACTTGTTAATTTTAGCCATTGAATGGATATTTTAATAATAATACATCCAATTCATGAGCATGGAGTATCTTTCCATTTATTGATGTAATTCTCAATTTCTACCAGTGTGTTGTAATTTTCAGTGTAGTCTTTCGCCTCCTTGGTTAAATGTATGCAATTGTAAAAGGGATT
>NW_027785053.1:0-288 GCF_054177405.1 Leptonychotes weddellii | reverse complement strand
TGGCTGGCCTGGGACTGTTTCTTGCTCTGTTAGGGGCAAACTGTGGAGGAATGGCATATGCCCTGTCATCACGAACACTGCCATGCTCCGGAGAGCTGCCCTGCCAACTGCATTGGGCCCCCGCTTTCCACCCTCCTCTTCCTCCCAGTCCTCCAAGGGGCACCTGACTTCCTTCAGGGTATCGCAAAAATTGGAAAACAGTCTACGGCAATAGTTACATACATGATGGCACATGCATTCCACGGGGTACTCTGTAGCCATCTAGAATGATCACCTTGAAACCCAAGA
>NW_027785052.1:0-288 GCF_054177405.1 Leptonychotes weddellii | reverse complement strand
GGGAGGGAAGACGGAAGTAGAGCGAGGACAAAATGGCCGCGAAGGTTGTTGCGCCCCTCCCCACCCAGTCCTCATTCTGTTTCCCCCAGCCCCTACTTCGGCGTTGTATAGGATCCTCTAGGCCCTCCCGGATTCCATGTTCCCACGTTTCCTACCTACTGTGGCTTTGGGCTAGGACTTAACACTAGGACCCGGGGGGATGGGTACCGACCGCTGGGCGCTGCTAGGGTGACTTGCCCGGGGGTACACAGATCTGGGGCTAGAGGGACCCAGCTCAAGCGGGGTGGG
>NW_027785051.1:0-288 GCF_054177405.1 Leptonychotes weddellii | reverse complement strand
TCTGTTTGGATGATCTGGCCATTGATGTAAGTGGGTTGTTAAAGTCCCCTACTATTTTTGTATAACTATTGATTAGGTGCTTTATGTTTGTTTTTATTATGTTTGTTTTTAACTGTTTTATGTATTTGGGTTCTCCCGTGTTGGGTGCATAAATATTCACAATTGTTACATCTTGTTGGATTGTCTGCTTTATTATCATGTAGTGTCCTTCTTTGTCTCTTGTTACAGTCTTTCTTTTAAATATGAATATTGCTACCTGGGCTTTCTTGTGACATCCATTTGCATGAT
>NW_027785050.1:0-288 GCF_054177405.1 Leptonychotes weddellii | reverse complement strand
GGCACTGGATCCATGCTGATTCGAAACAGTTGAAAACTATTCTAATTGGTAACAAATTATTTTTAAAAAGATTTTATTGTATTTATTAGAGAGACAGCGAGAGAGGGAACACAAGCAGGGGGAGTGGGAGAGGGAGAAGCAGGCTTCCGGCTGAGCAGGGAGCCCGATGCGGGGCTCGATCCCAGGACCCTGGGACCATGACCTGAGCCGAAGGCAGACGTTTAACGACTGAGCCACCCAGGCGCCCCTAAAGATTTTATTTTTACGTAATCGCTACACCCAGTGTAG
>NW_027785049.1:0-3426 GCF_054177405.1 Leptonychotes weddellii | reverse complement strand
TTTTTTTTTTTTAAAGATTTTATTTATTTATTTGACAGAGAAAGACACAGCGAGAGAGGGAACACAAACGGGGAGTGGGAGAGGGAGAAGCAGACTCCCTGCCGAGCAGGGAGCCCGATGCGGGACTCGATCCCGGGACTCCAGGATCATGACCTGAGCCGAAGGCAGTCACTTAACCAACTGAGCCACCCAGGCGCCCAAAACCTCAGACTTCTTAAAACCTCATTGGACCATCTCACTCTTCTGCCCAGAACTGCCCAAAGGTTCCATGGCCAAAGTCCTTCTGTGGCCATAAGACCCTGCTGACCCTATCCCAGCCACCCGTGGCCACTGACCTCATCTCCTCCTGTTCCTTCCCCTCCCTTGGCTCCAGCTTCATTGGCCTCCTTGCTCCTCAGATCCACTAGTCACACCCTAACGCAATGCCTTTGCGCTGTTTTCTTCATTCTTCCCCCAGACATCTGTGAGCCCCACGCCCCCCTCTCCCCCGGGGTTCTGTCCAAATGTAGCCTCTGTAGTGAGTCATACACTGGGCCACCTTACAGAAAATTGCAAACCTCCCCACTACCCTGCCTCATGCCAGATGTCTCCCCAACACACACTGCTTTATCTTGCTCCAAGGCCTTACTATAAGTTAATGTACTATTATGGGTTGAACTATGTCTCCCCAAAAGATGGTGAAGTCTTAATCCCCAGTACGTGGATTGTGGATGTAACTTTTTGGGAAAAGCGTCTTTGCAGATGATTGAGTTAAGCTGAGGTCTTTAGAGTGGGCCCTAATCCAATGCAGCTGGTGTCCTTATTCAAAGGGGAAATTTGGACCCAGAGACACGGGGAGAACCTCATATGAGGATGAAGGAAGAGATTGGGATGATACTGCTTTCTACAAGCCAACCAAGCACCAGAAGCTGGGGAAGAGGCCTAGAGCAGATTCCCCCCTCACAGCCCTCAGCAGGAACCAGCCCCACCAACACCTTGATGTTCAGCTTCTGTCCCCCAGCACGTTGAGACAAAAAATTTCTGTTGTCTAAACCACCCAGTGTGTCGTACTTAGTTATGGACGGCCGAACAAACTAATACTATATGATCTGCCTCTTTTTTTATTTGTGATCTGTCTTCTCCCCCAAAGGTAAGCTTCCCAGGAGCAGGGATTTGTTGATGTATCTTCACTATCCTATCTCTAGCAGTAAGTGAATGAATCGACAGTTGTGCCCCAGTCCATACTTCTAGACTTTTCTCCCACCTCTGTCCAAGACGAAATCCTTCTGACCTTCACCCCAAATACCATGGACTTTGATACCTTCTGAACTCTGCTTATGCTGTTTTCCTCTACCCAGGCTGCCCGTCTGCCCCTTCTACACCCCTTAACATCTCCTTATCGGTTAAGACACATCCATGTCACCCCTTCAGCGACGAATTTCCTCTGCTCCCCTCTTCTGCTTTATTATTCATGTGGTTGTGCCTCTCTGCCTGTAAACTGTGACCCCTTTCAGTTCTGGAATCATATCCTATTAATCTTCCTATCCCCAGAACCTGGTCCAGTGACTGGCACACCAGAGATGCTTAGTAAATGTTTGCTAGATTGAATTAAATCTGTATCCCGCAGCTTTTGCTCTTGCTGCCCTTCCCTAGACTGCTAGCCACAGCAGGGTACAAGAGGATTAGACAGGACTTTGCAGAGCAGAACTCAGATTAGAGCATCGGAGCGCTACGGGGCTGCGCCTCTCGGCAGACCCTTTGTCTCCGCGATGTTGTACCCAAACCACTCAGCGAAGCCCTGGGAGACGTTTGCCAGCATTCACAGCAACACAAACAGCTCAATCAAAGGAGAAGGTGTGCGAATCCTCTTCCTTTTTATAAACTAGAGCAAGGATCCTGTTGGGCAAAAAAGACAGTTCTTTGAGACAGCATTTCCCAGGTTGGTAGGCAAGAGGAAACCCTGGCTTTGATTCCAGGTAATGGGCTCATCAGAGTTCTTCTGCCCCTAGTTCTTTCCAGTGGGCAGGTGTTGTAAAGGCCTCGTGTGTCCTCTCATCTTCGCAGAGAGGATGAATTGGAGTCAGCTCCAGAAATGAAGGGTGTGTTTGGAGTGGCCAAGGCTCATTTAACCTATTTGAATACTCAAGGGAATGTAATCTGAAAAGGCTAGGATAGACTCCACCCCACCCCACCCCCCCAGAAATTCAAACTGCATGGAACTCAAATAACAAACTGCATTCTAAGGAATCGCCATAGCTTCTCAGAAGGTTCTCTGCCCTCTTTTTTCTCAAAGGCATTCATTCTCAGAGTCTTGCGGTCATTACCAAAACAGCAGAGTGGGCCCTGGGAAATGTAGGGAACTTCAGAGAGCATTATTGAAGTCCTCATTCCTTGTAGGTACCATCTTGGTTAGGGTCAGCTTCAAATTCATGAGAATAGATGATTTCCTCACCCTAATTATGTGCATTCGACAAGCACACGTTTTCAAATGTCTAGCTAATTGTGTTCATGTGGGTCATTCATTCGTGGGCCCAGACTCAATGCCTTTGCAGTGCCAAGCCCTGTGCTCTTCTCAAATGCACGAAAACAAGGGGCTCCTCTTTTATGCATAAAGTTGATTAACAAGAACTTACTAAGCACCTCCACTATTCCCAGCAAAGTATGATAAACTCTGTCAT
Source organism: Leptonychotes weddellii (assembly GCF_054177405.1). Taxonomy (NCBI): domain Eukaryota; kingdom Metazoa; phylum Chordata; class Mammalia; order Carnivora; family Phocidae; genus Leptonychotes; species Leptonychotes weddellii. The sequence goes on along the minus strand of NW_027785049.1, from coordinate 769 downwards.
TAAGACTAAAGAATTGCACTCATATTGGTAATAATTCAACTCAGCCCTGCCCTTCGTCCCTTTAAATTCATTAGGGGCAATGTTTTGATCATTGTTTGTACATTGATCCCATAATACTGTGAGCCATTGTTGTTGTTGTTGTTGTTACTATTATTATTATTGGCAGTGGAGAGGCCCTCATCCAGTGAGACTAGTAGTTCTTAACATTTTGGTTACATTCACCTTTCAGAGCAAAGAATGTCAGGCGCCCTTTCTCCATAAAAATTCACATGTCTCATATATATTTCCTTTATGTGTAATTTCACAATATCTAAAAAGTTAACAGACCCTCTAAAGCAGGAGTCAGTAGACTTTCTCTCTAAAGGCCAGATAGTAAATATTTTAGGCTCTACAGATCAAGAGGCAAAAGAAGGAGTATTATGTAGATATACTTGTCCCCCCCAATCTGTGAGGCATAGGTTCCAAGACCCCCAGTGGATGCCTGAAATCACAGATAGTACCAAACCTTATCGTACTGTTTTTTCCTATATTTACACACCTATGATAGAGTTTAATTCATAAATTAGGCACGGGGCGCCTGGGTGGCTCAGTCGTTAAGCGTCTGCCTTCGGCTCAGGTCATGATCCCAGGGTCCTGGGATCGAGTCCCACGTCGGGCTCCCTGCTCGGCGGGAAGCCTGCTTCTCCCTCTCCCACTCCCCCTGCTTGTGTTCCCTCTCTCGCTGTGTCTCTCTCTGTCAAATAAATAAATAAAAGCTTTCTAAATAAAT
>NW_027785048.1:0-288 GCF_054177405.1 Leptonychotes weddellii | reverse complement strand
TTCGGCTCAGGTCATGGTCCCGGGGTCCTGGGATCGAGTCTCACATCGGGCTCCCTGCTGCTCAGTAAGCCTGCTTCTCCCTCTCCCACTCCCCCTGCTTGTGTTCCCTCTTCCCTCTCTCGCTGTCTCTCTCTCTCTCTGTGTCAAATAAATAAATAAAATCTTTAAAAAAAAATAGAATGCCATAACCAATGCAATCACCAATGTGATCACAATAGTCAACACCTAGGCAGTGAGTGCTGTGTTCTGGATGACAAATGGACTTGTTTAAACCTCACCAAAAGCCAC
>NW_027785047.1:0-288 GCF_054177405.1 Leptonychotes weddellii | reverse complement strand
GGGGTCCTGGGATCGAGCCCCGCATCGGGCTCCCTGCTCGGCGGAAAGCCTGCTTCTCCCTCTCCCACTCCCCCTGCTTGTGTTCCCTCTCTCGCTGTGTCTCTCTCTGTCAAATAAATAAATAAAATCTTTTTTTTTTTTTTTTAAAGAAACAGTGTGCATCCTGATAAATATAACTACTGCAGAGGTGGTGCCGGCAAGCTGGGTCTGGGGACCCAGAAGGGGTCCTGCAGGACCAGCCAAGAGGGTCCTTGGCCTTGAGTAGGATGGAATCAAACTCGAGCCAGC
>NW_027785046.1:0-288 GCF_054177405.1 Leptonychotes weddellii | reverse complement strand
TTCAGAGTCCATCGTCTCTCATGGTTCATCTCCCCTCCGATTTCCCCCCCTTCATTCTTCCCCTCCTGCTATCTTCTTCTTCTTTTTTTAACATATAATGTATTATTTGCTTCAGAGGTACAGATCTGTGATTCAACAGTCTTGCATAAAATCTTTTCAAGGTAATGAACATGTTCTGGAATTAGATAGTGGTGATGGTTGCACCACATTATGAGTACAATAGAAACTACTGCAGTGTATATTATAAAATGGTCAAGATGGTAACTTTTATGTGAATTTTACCTCAAT
>NW_027785045.1:0-288 GCF_054177405.1 Leptonychotes weddellii | reverse complement strand
TAAGTAGAAGTCATGAGAAGTGTAGTGGTGGTCGATTCCTTGGAGGAAGTGGCCAGTGCTGCCTGGGGATGGTCTCAGTGGTTGTCCTAGTCTCCCTCTGTGTTTTCCAACAACTGGATGCCCTGTCCTGGCTCAGGGACCCTGGACCTCAACCTGATTTCAGCCTCTAGGACATAGCCAACACCTAGGTTCCATGTTATCCCAAAGCAGTCAACACCGTGAAGCTCTGCAGAGGAAACTGCTGCTATCAGTAGCTCCCCACTCTGTCTTGGCCAGCTGGGGAAATAG
>NW_027785044.1:0-288 GCF_054177405.1 Leptonychotes weddellii | reverse complement strand
TGGGTGGCTCAGTCGTTAAGCGTCTGCCTTCGGCTCAGGTCATGATCCCAGGGTCCTGGGATCGAGTCCCACATCGGGCTCCCTGCTCGGCGGGAAGCCTGCTTCTCCCTCTCCCATTCCCCCTGCTTGTGTTCCTGCTCTCGCTCTCTCTCTCTCTGTCAAATAAATAAATAAAATCTTTAAAAAAAAAAAAAAAAAAGCCAGGAGCCACTTGACCCATGCCAACCACATACTGTTTCTCTCCTTGGAATTTGGAAATAAAAGTGAAAACTTTAATCAACCTCAAAT
>NW_027785043.1:0-288 GCF_054177405.1 Leptonychotes weddellii | reverse complement strand
CTGCTTCGATGGTTGGACACGGAAGCCAGGAGAGAGCCGGCCGAGAGACGACTCCATGAATGACAGCCGGCACGCAGGGCCCAGCGTGGAGCCTGACCTCAGGCACCTGCAGGATCGAGGGCCCCTCTCAGGGGACGGGAGGCCTTTCCTGCCTGACCCGACACTAATTGAACCCACCTTCCAGTTTCCTGGGTGAAAACGGGTGCTTGTCGCAAGGGTGCTCTGAGGCTCTATGATCTCAGAATCACTAAAGAGAGGGCATGATGTCTGAAAGCCATCCTAAATCAG
>NW_027785042.1:0-288 GCF_054177405.1 Leptonychotes weddellii | reverse complement strand
TCTCAGAAGTGTACTGGAAGATACTGGAAATGCAGAAGTAGCAGCTTGTGCTGTAAGACAAATAACCAGCGTTTTTGATCCACATCTCAATTTTATTACTTTGGAATGTGATATGCTTGCATTATGTAATCAAAATGAGATGTTTCATATGGCAGAGTTAACAGTCCAGATATCACACAAACATGGGAACTTGTGGACACAATTGTTGATGGCCTCTTCTACTCTTTTGTCACACTGGGTCCTATTCCTATAACCGCATGTTCAGGAGGAACAGCAGCAGAAGAGGTG
>NW_027785041.1:0-288 GCF_054177405.1 Leptonychotes weddellii | reverse complement strand
TGAGCCACCCAGGCGCCCCTGTTTTGTTTTTTTTTTTTTAAGATTTTATTTATTTATTTGACAGAGACATAGCGGAGAGGGAACACAAGCAGGGGGAGTGGGAGAGGGAGAAGCAGGCTTCCCGCGGAGCAGGGAGCCCGATGCGGGGCTTGATCCCAGGACCCTGGGATCATGACCTGAGCCAAAGGCAGACGCCCAACGACTGAACCACCCAGGCGCCCCCTTTACAGAGCTTTGGTCTCCAGCAGTTTCACGCCAACACACACTCACTCTCACACTCACACATGC
>NW_027785040.1:0-288 GCF_054177405.1 Leptonychotes weddellii | reverse complement strand
TTGTGGTCACGTGCTTTTCCTTCTCTGTCTGGCAGACCTCTGAGTGTTGCAGTGAGCCAGGACTCAATCTCTGCATTCTTTCCTACCTGACCCAGGTAATCTCTGGGACCATTGTTTATTTCCAGCTGTATGCTCTTGATACCCAAATTTGTAACTAGCCTAGACCTATCCAGAAAACTCCCCAATTCTTTTTTTTTTTCATATTGAGCATTTATTATTTTTTTAATTTTTTTATTCTTATGTTAATCCCCATACATTACATCATTAGTTTTAGATGTAGTGTTCCAT
>NW_027785039.1:0-288 GCF_054177405.1 Leptonychotes weddellii | reverse complement strand
GAAATATGTTTCCTCTTTTCTCATTTTTTGGATGGTTTGGTTTAGCATTGCTGTAGTTTCAGGATAGGCCAATAGCTATGGGGAAAAAAAAAAACCCTTTAAATCTTAATGGCTCAACACTACAAAGGCTTATTTCTTACTTATTTCTTGCTCATAGCCCAGTATGGGTTATAAGTGGGGGTGAGGGAAGACTTTGCTCTTCACAGTCATTCAGGGACCCAGGCTTCTTACATTTTAGAAGCTCTATCATCCCCTAGGACCTTGGAGTTCTCTGGGTCCTCCGCACCT
>NW_027785038.1:0-3426 GCF_054177405.1 Leptonychotes weddellii | reverse complement strand
TTTAAAGACTGATATGAGGAATTCTTAATCTCAGGAAACAACCTGAGGGTTGCTGGAGTGGTGGGGGGTGGGAGGGATGGGGTGGCTGGGTGATAGACACTGGGGAGGGTATGTGCTATGGTGAGCGCTGTGAATTGTGCAAGACTGTTGAATCACAGATCTGTACCTCTGAAACAAATAATACATTCAATGTTAAAAAAAAAAAAAGAAGTTAGCAGGAGGGGAAGAATGGGGGGGGAAATCGGAGGGGGAGATGAACCATGAGAGACAATGGACTCTTAAAAACAGAGGGTTCTAGAGGGGAGGGGGGTGGGAGGATGGGTTAGCCTGGTGATGGGTATTAAAAAGGGCACGTACTGCATGGAGCACTGGGTGTTATACGCAAACAATGAATCATGGAACACTACATCAAAAACTAATGATGTAATGTATGGGGATTAACATAACATAATAAAAATATATATATATTTAAAAAAAGGTTTTTAATTGATTTGCCAAATGTACGGTAGAATTTTTTAGTAATTAGCATCTTGCTGAGATTAAGTGGAGTAATATTTAACTTCAGAATGGTTTAACAGACTTAAAACATATGTAATTATTTTACATGTTTTTAAAAACTAGGTTTAAATTAAAAATACAAAGAAAATCTTAAATAACTTAATATCACCAAGTTATTAATAGATAGTTGAGCATCATTATGCAGTGATTATAAGATACAAATATACAAATCTGTCATATATAAAATGGTAGGTCCTGCAGAATGTTAAGAATATGAAGGCAAGCACTTGACAAATAATAATTAGCTGTAAAAATAATCTAGAAGCAAAACAGTGGTTTAGCAACATACTTAAAATTTTATATTTGTAATAAGTCTGTAACTTTTCCACTAATTGTTCATACAACTACATTGAACTTTCTAGAGGGGATATGTCCATGTGTCTCTCTGGAGCTCTCAGGAGAGAGAGAGAGCACAAGTGATCAAGAGAGAGTGAGAAAGTGAAAGAGCATGAACAGGGAAATAAGAAAAATAAAACCACTTAATACTTACAGGCATAATAAAAGTTGCCCATTCCTCATGGGTAACTTAACTCCCCAATTGACCATGACATTTCCTCTCAAATTTAAATGCCAAACTAGAATTCTATTTCTGAAGCAAAGGAAATTAAAGAAATATTGAGTCAAGAAGATAAGGAAAAGAGAGTTAATTACATTTAGCAAGAGTCCCAATTCACCTAGATACTTACCAGGGTATTCAGTGCTTTTTCAGGGTGGCATTTGCTTTTAGCACTCTTAAAATTGGGATGAAATGAGTTTTACAGATACTAACGGAATCATTATAAGATCACAAAAAAGTACTGTAATATTGTAACTGAAGCTGGAGAAAAGGAAGGCAAATTCATATCATAGAGGAAAGCAAGCTTTCATTCTCTTAAGTCATCTTTCCAGTCATCTTTCCAGTCAACAATGCCTGTATATCATAAGCAATGAAAAGGGGGGCAGATTACTGATGTACTCAACACAGAGATATAATGCTCTATAATAATTCTTTTGTGGCTCTATCCATTCTTGCCATATCCAAGGGAATGCAAATATTTCTACATTGCTATGCCATGATACACTTGAGCTGGGAAGGGGAAGACAAAACCAGAGTGATGGTTCTCTTTCTTGGTGTCCATTCGTGCATGTGTGTGTGTGTCTGTGTGTGTACGCATTCACAAAATTTAATGGCTTAAAACAATTATTCATGATTCTGAAATTTGGGCTAGCCTTAGCTGGACAGTTCTGCTACTAGTCTCACCTAAAATCACTCATGCAGCTACAGTGATTTTGAGGCTCTGCTGGGGCCAGATGGATGATCTAGGGTGGACTCGCTCACATGCCTGGTAGTTAGTTGGGACTGTCAACCCAGCACTTCCAATCTCATGGCCTCCCAGAAGTAAGTTCAGACTTTTCATATGGCCAGTATACTGTTCCAAGAGGTCAAAACTGAAAGCTACACAGTCTTTTGAGGTCTGGGTCAGAAGCCACATAGTGTTACTTGTACTGTATTCTATTGACAAAGCAAGTCACAAAGCCATCCCACATTAAAGGGATGGAGAAATAGACTCTACCTGTAGATGGGAGAAGGTGCACACAATATGTGCTTATACTTAATCTATCACAGAATTTAAAGGACTATGAAAAAAGTCATGGCAAGTCTTGCATATTCTTTTTTATTATGTTATGTTAATCACCATACATTACATCATTAGTTTTTGATGTAGTGGTCCATGATTCATTGTTTGCGTATTCTTAAGTGGAATCATTTTGAATATCCACCATTTTCGGGGTGCCTGGGTGGCTCAGTCGGTTAAGCGGCTGCCTTCGGCTCAGGTCATGATCCCAAGGTCCTGGGATCGAGCCCCGCATTGGGCTCCCTGTTCAGCGGGAAGCGTGCTTCTCCCTCTCCCACTCCCCCTACTTGTGTTCCCTCTCTCCTGTCTCTCTCTCTGTCAGATAAATAAATAAAATCTTTGAATATCCACCATTTTCTAGTACTCCTCATGGAGCCTGTACTTAAAAGTTTTAAATGTCTATACATGTTTTATTCTTGAATCTCTTGAAAGCTATTAGTAAGGAGAAATATTTATATTTTACTCATTCAATAAACATTGAGTACCTGTTGGTGTCAGGCACTATATATAATTTATCTATCACTCTCAGGTCTATCAGCAACCATAGATGTAAATTGATTCTTTGCTGCTTTATTATAATGATTGTTGAACTGTCTTTGCAGGTGCATTACTGACTCTTTTTTTTTAATTTAATTTTTTTTTAATTTTATTATGTTATGTTAGTCACCATACAATACATCATTGGTTTTTGATGTGGTGATCCACGATCCATTGTTTTCGTATAACACCCAGTGCTCCATGCAGTACGTGCCCTCCTTAATACCCATCACCAGGCTAACCAATGCCCCCTCCCCCCTACCCTCTAAAACCCTGTTGGTTTCTCATAGTCCATAGTCTCTCATGGTTCATCTCTCCCTCTGATATTCCCCCCTTCATTTTTCCCTTCCTTCTCCATGTCCTCCATGCTATTCCTTATGTTCCACAAATAAGTGAAACCATATGATAATTGACTTTCTCTGCTTGACTTATTTCACTTGGCATAATCTCCTCCAGTCCCATCCATGTTGATGTAAAAGTTGGGTATTCATCTTTTCTGATGGCTGAGTAATATTCCATTGTATATATGGACCACATCTTCTTTATCCATTCATCTGTTGCAGGGCATCTCGGCTCTTTCCACAGTTTGGCTATTGTGGACATTGCTGCTATGAACATTGGGGTGCATATGACTCTTCTTTTCACTACATCTGTGTCTTTGGGGTAAATACCCAGGAGTGCAATTGCTGGGTCATAGGGTAGCTCTATTTTTAAA
>NW_027785037.1:0-288 GCF_054177405.1 Leptonychotes weddellii | reverse complement strand
CTTTTGAACCGCTAACGGTAAGCGGACCCTCCGCCCCCACAGCCAGGCCTGGTGCCCCTTGGTTCTTGCTAGCCCATCTCTCCACCACGAGGCCGCCCCGGTGACCCTGGGCGCCAGCTGGGAATCCAGAGTGCCTGGCACTGCGTCCAGCCACTTCCTGAACCTCCTGCCCCTGATCAGATCTCCTTTGATGGTGCGGCGGGAGGGGGCAGGGTCATCACTCCCTCCCCAGTGTGGCCACAAATGCTGCTTCCTTTCTCCTGGGGCTGAGAGAGCCGCCCTCTCCAT
>NW_027785036.1:0-288 GCF_054177405.1 Leptonychotes weddellii | reverse complement strand
TGCACAGGAGCTATATGCCCTCTATTCTCTCTTCCTCAAACCATTCTTTTCTTTTCTTTTTTCTGCTCTCCTACTTTACTCTTTTAAATTTTTTTTAAGTTTTGTCCCCCATAATCAACACTAAACTTTCCTTCAGCATTTTAAATGTTCAGTAATAGGCCCCTAGGAGGAAATAACATCATATATATATATATATATATGATAAACTTTTTTATATACCAGAGTAATAGAGCCATTAAAGAACAGTTTTAAACATTACAGGCAAATCAGGAATTCTGGAGAAATCTT
>NW_027785035.1:0-288 GCF_054177405.1 Leptonychotes weddellii | reverse complement strand
TCTCCCTTGCCCGCGACTCAAGGATCCCCCCGGGTTTCCATGAGTTCCCAGGAAGGGTGCCGTTGATTGGGATAGCATCTCCCCCCCCGCCGCAGCCTGTCACTCCAGGGCCCTGGTGACATCCTGGCAGTGACCAGTTCCCTAAGTAATTACTGGCCACGGCTGTGAGGGCTGGATGTGTGCTTCTGTCTCAGTGGACTCCGGCACTCGGAGCCACACCAAGTCACGTGCTTCCTTATGTCTTTCTTCTCCATGACGCTAAGACAACCACCAGGGAGGAGGCCGACC
>NW_027785034.1:0-288 GCF_054177405.1 Leptonychotes weddellii | reverse complement strand
ACCCCTGTAGGCTGTACTGATGGTTCTGACTTTTACTCTGAGCAAAACGGGGAGTCCCATAGGGCTTCCATAGGGAGCAATATGCTCTAACTCCCATCTTTAAAAACGCTGTCTGGCTGCCTGTTAGAGGCTGCAGAGGGGGTGGCAGGGTGATAGCCTGCAGAAGAGGTTCCCCAGCAGGAATTCAGGTGAGAAATGATGGCAGGCTGAGGATGGTGTTTCCACTGACTGATGGCAGAGACCATGGGAGGAGTAGGGTAGGGCCTGGAAAGCCTGGGGGTTCTGCTT
>NW_027785033.1:0-288 GCF_054177405.1 Leptonychotes weddellii | reverse complement strand
TTGAAAGCAGCAGAGGAAAGAGGCACATTATGATACCACAGGGGAAGTGATAAGAATGGCTACTGGTTTCTCATCAGACTGCAAGCCATAAATCAATGGATCATTTTTTTTTTTTAATGTTGAAAGGAAAAAAAAAAACTCAAACTAGAATTCTATATATGATATTTGTACTCTTAAAAAATAAGGACATTTTCGGGGATGGAGCAAGATGGCGGAGGAGTAGGAGGCCTGGATTTCGTCTCCTCTCAGGAATTCAGCTGGATAGGGATCAAACCATTCTGAACACCT
>NW_027785032.1:0-288 GCF_054177405.1 Leptonychotes weddellii | reverse complement strand
TTTAGGTCTGTTTATAGTGTCTTTGTATATTTAGGTGCTCGTATGTTGGGTGCACATCATTTATAAATGTTGTATCTTCCTGCTGGATTGACCCCTTATGTAGTGCCCCTCTTTGTCTTTTATTACAGTCTTTTTTTAAAGTTTATTTTGTCTGACATAAGTATAGCTTTACCTGCTTTCTTTTCTTTTTTTTTAATTTTTTATTTTTTTTTTAATTTTTAATTTTAATTTTTATTTATTTATTTGAGACAGAGAGAATGAGAGAGAGAGCATGAGAGGGAGGAGGGT
>NW_027785031.1:0-288 GCF_054177405.1 Leptonychotes weddellii | reverse complement strand
GGGGAGCCTGCTTCTCCCTCTGACCCTCCCCCCTCTCATGTGCTCTCTCTCTCTCATTCTCTCTCTCAAATAAATAAATAAAATCTTTAAAAAAAAAAAAATTGCTTTGTCTGACATACATAGAAAGGATGAGAAGAGACCAATACACCAGACATTGTTAATTACCTTCCCTAGAGCAACTTCTCTACTACTTCCTTATTAAAGAATCCCAGCATTATTCCATTTTTCTGAGTGGATGTGTCCTTAGGCCCCAGCTCCAAGGGGTAAGTCCTGACAGTCTAATCCAAT
>NW_027785030.1:0-288 GCF_054177405.1 Leptonychotes weddellii | reverse complement strand
TTGACAATTCTTTCGTCAACATGTGCCACTTCCTTCTGGTCTCCATGTTTCTGATGAGAACTATGCTGTCATTCAAACTGTCATTCCCCTGACAGTGATGCAGGGTTTCTCTCCACTTTCCAGATATATTTTTTTGTCCTTTAGAACGGAGTCTGGAGGCAGGCAGGGGGGGCTCCGGCCCTACCACTCCCGGTCAACCACAGACCCAACAGGAAGAGAGGCACCTTGCACCTGGATATTACCTTAGCTGCCACTCTACCATCCCAGCAGGAAGAAGGAAGGTTTCCT
>NW_027785029.1:0-288 GCF_054177405.1 Leptonychotes weddellii | reverse complement strand
CTTGTAAATCTTTTTTTTTTTTTTTAAAGATTTTATTTATTTATTTGAGAGAGAGAGAATGAGAGACAGAGAGCATGTGAGGGAGGAGAGTCAGAGGGAGAAGCAGATTCCCCGCTGAGCAGGGAGCCCGATGTGGGACTTGATCCCGGGACTCCAGGATCATGACCTGAGCCGAAGGCAGTCGCTTAACCGACTGAGCTACCCAGGCGCCCCTGACCTTCTTGTAAATCTTTAGCTTCATTGATTTGGGCTGCTATATAAGGAGATCCTCCCTTGTCTGGGTGATTT
>NW_027785028.1:0-288 GCF_054177405.1 Leptonychotes weddellii | reverse complement strand
TGCTATCTTCTTATAGTCACCCCCCTCCTCCCATCTTTACCTCTAACAATCACTGATCTATTCTCCATCACTACAGTTTTGTCTTTTCAAAAATGCTATATTAGGGCACCTGAGTGGCTCAGATGGTTAAGCGTCTGCCTTCGGCTCAGGTCGTGATCCCAGGGTCCTGGGGTCGAGTCCCGCATCGGGCTCCCTGCTCAGTGCAGAGCCTGCTTCTCCCTCTCCCTCTGCCATTCCCTCTGCTTGTGCTCTTCTGTCTATCTCTCTGTCAAATAAATAAATAAAATC
>NW_027785027.1:0-3426 GCF_054177405.1 Leptonychotes weddellii | reverse complement strand
AAAAAAAAAAAAAGAGCTGAAGGCTGGAGTCAAGTGATTGCAAGGTTTAAACCCTGGCTCAGCTAGATGCTGCTGCCTCTGTGATCTTGACCACGTCACTCTCATTCTTTGTGCTGTCGTTTTGTGATCCATGCAGTGGGGATGGGGACAGAGCTTCCCCAGGACTGTTGGAGCATTAAATGGGATTATGTAGGTGATAGAGTCTAGCAAAGTGTCCTAGGGTGGGCTGATGGTATTCCAACGCATTGCAGGACTTAACACTTTCTACCCACTTGGGTTGTATCCAATACAAATTGGTTAAAACAAATAGTAACCTGCTGGGTTGGTAGGTGAGACAATTAAAAAAAGTCAAAATAGAGGCCAAAAAGGCACATTATCTCCTTCTTTCCTAAAGCTGGGGCCATAGTCCAGGTGGGATCCCTGAACAAGATGGTGGCTCCAACCAGCAGAGGTTTTCCTCAGGAGAGTTAACAGCCATCAGAGCAAGGAAGCTCTGTGATGGGGCTAGTGTGGCTTCTGTGACGTTCTCAGGCACCCTGGTGTTGGCAGAGATGGACCTCTCTTCTGTGCAGGAGACCCTGGGCATGTCTGTGTCTCAGTGTCAATTATGATGCAACATATCCTCAGAAAAAGATCCATCCATCCGCTTTGAAAGGACTCAGCGGTTTTGAGGTGAAGAGACACAGAGCTCTTCAGGAATCCTCTCGGGGGTCTGAGTCATCACGTTTTAAAGCTCATTTTACTATAGGGAACCTGAGGCACAGAGCCTCAAAGTGATTTGTCTGAGGTCGGACAATCAGTTATGGCAGAACAAACACTCAAATGCTCACTGGCTTGGAGTCCAAAGCAAGGAGAGCATGGTGACAATGCCCTGCAGCCACCAACCCTGGGCTTCTCTACCCAGGAAGAGCAGGTCCCTTCAACCCAGGGCTTCTCTACCTGGAAAGAGCAGGTCCCAGGGCAGGGTGGACTCTTTAGGAGGCAGCTGAAGAACCAGACCATTGGAAGGGCCAGAGGTCGCTTCCTGCTGGCTGAGTCTGAAGGATCCTGCCCACAGCGGGAGCATCCACCTCATTCCTTGGGTGTCAAACAGAGGAAGGGCTGAGTTTGCCCTGGAGATGCAGTGAGTGTAAACTCTGGGAGCAGCTGGGCAGTTTGGGCAGCCCATGACCATCCCTGTGGGGCCATCTTATTCCCAGTGGTCATCCTGAGCTTAATCAAGGAGACGCACCAACATGAAAGGGGCTCCCACAGGCAATGGGCATTACCTGGGCCCTCTGAATCCTTGACTTGGAACTTGCTTCCTCAGTGAGCTCCAACAGCCTGACTTTGCAGGCTCGCCCCTGCTTTCTTCATTCCCTATCCCCCTGGTGCCCACCCTCTGGCCGCAGTCCCATCCTGGCTGCCTCCCCTCCCTGCACCACCCACCTTGTGCCAGCCCCAGCCTGTTCCTCCCCTGCCCTCTGCCCACCTGGAGGGCTTGCAGAGAGCTGGGAGTTAATCTCCCGTTTTCCCTCTGGCTGATAGCCCTGGCTCTGGAGCCAGTGTCTGGGGTCAAGTCCCATCCCTGCCCCTGTGTGATGTGAGGGCAGGTTATTTAATCTCTCTGAGCTTTGGTTTTTTTGTAGGAAAAATGGAGATAATAATAGCATCAACCTCTTTGGATCGTTGGTTGGATAAATGAGTTAGTGCATGTCAATTGTTCAGTGAGTCCTGGACACAGGGTAGGTGCTCAGTAATATTAGCTATTATTCACGTCTTCCTATGTTACCCTAATCTGGCTCTCCTCTGGGAGTCTTGTTCTGTGGGTGAGGGAAGGGAGGTGACAGGGTCAGTCTTCACCTAGACCTCTAGACCGATGGTTTCCAAAGTGGGGAAGCATGAACTCCTCAGGGTGGCCAACCACTCTTTGGGGATAAGGAGGGAGTGGGGAGACTTGAACTTCTGTGTCAGAGTTGTTATGTGTTCACCAAACCCCATGGCCTTTTCCTGCCAGGCACAAGCTAGACTACATTTCCCAGCTCCCCTGGCAGTTAGCTGGGACCATATGACTGCATTTGGACCCATGGAATCAGGGCAGCCTTGCCGTCATGATGGTGCCCCTTCCAGGTCTGGTTCTTATCCCCAAACTCTACCCCACCGTGCAGTCTTCAAAGCTCCCTCTCTCTCACCATTTGCTGGTGGAATGAAGAGGACATCAAGGCTCCAGAGGAGGGAATGTAGTAGCTCCAGCTGGTCTTAAGGGTTAACTTGCTCCAAGGTAACGCACTCCTTGCTTGCTGACTTCAGGCTCTTGATCTGTAACAGAACTAATTTACCTTCTTTGAGGTTTGTAGGCCACTGGCCTTGGGGAATGAAGGACGACCAAGCCACAGAAGCCAGCAAGTCTGTTTGAAGCCCCCTTAGTTTTCTGATTAGCCCAGCAATCTTTTAGCTAAATGTTTTTCTTTTTAAGGTCACAAAATGACTTTACTGACCTCCCTTTGTGCACCGGGAGACCTCGCCCGGCTTTGCAGAAAGAACAGAGTACTTTTGCACAAACTCCTGGGTGCCAAGGAACCAGACCTTCTTGCAAGCCCCCACTCTGGGCACCAAGAAATTCTTGCACAACCTCAAGCACCGAGGTAATTCTGTAGCCGGCATCATTGACTCTGCACGGAATCAAGAAATGTCACCACTGCCCTCCCTTAACTGAAGAAACCCCTTTAAAAATCTCTGGGCCAAGCAGAAGCCTTGGAGGCAGCCTTTGGAAAAGAGCCTGCCTTCTCCAGGTGGCCAGCTTCCTGAATCAAGCTCATATTCCTTTCCAATCAAAACCTGTCTCTTCACGAACAGACATTTTCCCAAGGAAGACATCCAAACGGCCAACAGCACATGAAAAAGTGCTCAACATCACTTGGCATCAGGGAAATCCAAATCAAAACCTCAATGAGATACCACCTCACACCAGTCAGAATGGCTAAAATTAACAAGTCAGGAAATGACAGATGTTGGCGGGGATGCGGAGAAAGGGGAACCCTCCTACACTGTTGGTGGGAATGCAAGCTGGTGCAGCCACTCTGGAAAACAGTATGGAGGTTCCTCAGAAAGTTGAAAATAGAGCTACCACACGATCTAGCAATTGCACTACTGGGTATTTACCCCAAAGATACAAATGTAGGGATCCGAAGGGGTATGTGCACCCCGACGTTTATAGCAACAATGTCCACAATAGCCAAACTGTGGAAAGAGCCAAGATGTCCATTGGCAGATGAATGGATAAAGAAGATGTGGTATATATATACAATGGAATATTATGCAGCCATCAAAAGGAATGAGATCTTGCCATTTGCAACAACGTGGATGGAACTGGAGGGTGTTATGCTGAGCGAAATAAGTCAATCAGAGAAAGACATGTATCATATGACCTCACTGATATGAGGAATT
>NW_027785026.1:0-13795 GCF_054177405.1 Leptonychotes weddellii | reverse complement strand
GTGAATTTGGCTGTTTCTTCCATTAACTGGAATAGGAGTTTAAAAATCCCCTGATCTACATTAAAAAATGTGTGCATAGGTCCATATGTGCACTATTCTGTCAAAGGACCCATAGCTTTTTTTCTGTGTCTCAGAATTCCATAATCCAAAAGAGATTAAGAATCAGTGAATTAGACTTTCATTTCTTTTTTTTTTTTTTTAAAGATTTTATTTATTTATTTGAGAGAGAGATAATGAGAGACAGAGAGCACAAGAGGGAAGAGGGTCAGAGGGAGAAGCAGACCCCCTGCTGAGCAGGGAGCCCGATGCGGGACTCGATCCCGGGACTCCAGGATCATGACCTGAGCCGAAGGCAGTCGCTTAACCAACTGAGCCACCCAGGCGCCCGACTTTCATTTCTTAAAGGCTTTACTTATTTGCCATGAGAAATTTGGTATTATTATGAAAATAACATTATTACACCTAACAAAACTAAAACTTAATTCCTGAATATCATCTCATGCCTGATCCATTTTCAATTCCCAGATATGCCCCCAGTTATGCTTTGCACCATCCACACTGTCCTTCAGTACCTTTTTGATGATGCTCTGACTTGCTGAATGGTCTACCAGCAGGGATTTCCCACATTGGTGGGAATATTCTTCTCCCCTGGGTCCTTGTGTGAAAGAGTTGTTTTGAAGCTGATGAAATGAACTTTTTTTTTTTTTAAGATTTTATTTATTTATCTGACAGAGAGAGAGAGCGAGAGCAGGAACACAAGCAGGGGGAGTGGGAGAGGGAGAAGCAGGCTTCCCGCGGAGCAGGGAGCCTGATGCAGGGCTCCATCCCAGGACGCTGCGATCATGACCTGCGCTGAAGGCAGATGCTTAACGACTGAGACACCCAGGTGCCCCTGATGAAATGAACTTTTAATAGCAGGATCAAACAACTGTTTTTGTCAGATAAGGCAATGACTTCATCTGTGACAGGAGTAGGGGCACTGGACAAAACAGAGCTTTGGAATTACCATGCCACCCATCCTGGACTCAAATTCATTGTTCCTAGAAGATAACTGTCCAAAGTGGCTGAGGACAGAGTTTGGGGACTTCCTTGAGATGATAAAAAAACAGGATGTCTGACTCTTTTTGTGCTTCCTTTTTAATAATTATTTGATATTTGACAGATATTGGCTTAAACTTGCTTTTGCTATAGCATTCCACTTTGTCGAGAGGCTCAGAAGAAAAAAAAAAGAAAAATTGGATTTATTCATTCTATCTCTGCTGTCTTTTAGTGTACATAATAAATACTTGATTACATCCATACCAAAATCCATACACACGATGCAAAATAAACAAATAAGTGCATTTAAAATTTACTTAGAGATCTGTTTATTTTTGATGCCAGCCAGTACCAGAATATTTTTGGTACGGTCAAACTAATCCATCCTCTACAAACAGTGTGTAGAGATTGATAGATTTTTAGATATTGGCACATGTACATTTATAGCTATTGACAAAGCTTAACTCTTTTCAAGAACATTCCAACTAATATTGGCATTCTGTTTTATCCGTTGACACTCAACATGATGTACTGTGGAAGACTTTAAGACTTCCAGTGTTTGACTAAGCTTTGCAGTCATTAATGTTTAATCACTTACAATTCACTAAGCATTGTACTTTCATTTTTTATGTGGCTTGTTTATCTATGTAAAGTAAATCAACAGTGCCTTCTTGATAGTCTCCTAGTATGTTTATAATCAGTCCCATTTAGTGATCAGTGATGAATATGGACACAGCTGTTATTTGGAATTACTTCATTGTTTCATACAGATTCTGAATTCAATTTTTCCTTCACAATAATTATAATAAAAGTGAATACTAGCCAAACTCTCCAAATCTATGAACACCTTGGTGGGGGAGAGCAAAGATAATATCTTTTTTTCCCCTAAGGTACTGTTTAAAGTGTGCTGTATGTTCATGCACTATTTTTATATTCTAAATAAGAAAAATGGTTACATTAAACGTTATTTTGGATGAAGGAGATTTTTAGCCATCGAGAGAGTCAAAATTTTGTAGTGCTCATCCTCAAGGACGAGTACAACTCACTCCCTGGAATGGTTACCCTGAGGAAACTGTGACGGAACCTTGAACCATAGTTCTGCACAAGCCACTGCAATGAATGCACACTATTGTGTCATCACCATCAGGGCACTAGTGAGAGGCAAAATGCACTTGGCCAAGGCTAGGGGAAATGGGGACACAAAGAACCCAATTCAAGCAAAGCAGAGCGGGTAAAGGGCACATTTGTCGAATTTTAACAGACTCCTGGCATTTGTAGTTACTCCATGTTTACATTTGGGCTTTTGCAGAAATGCTGAAGTGATTTTGCAAGTCCTTTCTGTATACTGAGAAACCGAAAATGTAGATAAAAGCACAATTTGTTGATTAAGAAAATTTATGAACGTTCTCAGAAATATTTTTAAAAACTGGTTTCAAAGAAACTAAGAAACAACTGGAAACTATTCATATAACAAATAAAAATGGCATTTCCTTTTTACAGCTCTACAAATGGAAGAACACAGTTCTGTTTTTCCCTTTCATGAAACTGGCCCTAAGTGTGAACAAACAAGCCACAAGCGGGCTGACAGATACTCAGTAATACTTTATTGCCGTTAGAGAGCCGCCATCGTGTCAGATATCATATTCTCCATTCATCTGTCTCTATTTGCAGGAAAAAAAGATTCTCAAGCGTAGCTGTTTGTTTTTTTTTTTTTTTAAGTCTGAATGCATTGTTTATTCTGTCCTGCCTATTTTGAATGCATTCTCATCTTTTATTGGCATGTGATTCATGGTCCCCGAAGATGGCGATATGTCAAAAAGCAGAAAGTCAGAAAATTAGCCCCATTGTAACCTTGGAGAGAATTAGGTAAAAGGCTGAAGCTACAGTGTCTGTGCTGGCCGAAAGGGTGGCCATAAGTGCAATGCCCCAAAAGGGAGTGGCACAGCTGGCTTCCCCCTGCCCTTACCAGGCTTGGCTGCAGAGTAGAGCTGCCTGGAGTTGTCCTACCACATTCACTTCAGCCTCAGTGCATAGGACTGCCTGGGAAGTCAGCGGCCAAGGTCAAACATAAGAACCACTCTTGGAGGCCATTCTCTGGACTCCCAGGCTGATTTTCCAAGGGCCTTTAGACACGGCAATGCCTTACCTCATGTGCTTGCTGCTTTGCGGATGGGTGTCTCTGAGGCACATCTATGACTCTTGCTGTGTGCCAGTCTGCGTTAATTTTTGTCTGCTTCCTCTGGATCAGTGAGGCTCTGACTCGTGTGCATCGGCAGCTCCTGGGAGGTTGTTACCAATCCTGATTCCTAGGTTCAGATAGGTCTGGACAGGATCTAGGTTATCACTGGGTCTCATTTTGAGAAATCACTATTCTATCAGTGGTGATAAAGAGAAAGGTCTTTTAGATTTCTCTTTTCAGTGAATTTGTAAAAAGTCACATCACTTCTCTGGGATACTGGAAAGTAACCCAGATAATAATTAAATCTTCATCGACTAGAGACTAAAATACTGATAGGAGTCACATTAAAATGATTTTGTTCTGCATAATGGTAAAGTTGTGGAGCATTTCCTCTTATTACGCAGGGAACTGATTTGGTAAGTTATACGTGCCGGAGAGATCGGAAACTCTAGGGAAATGCTCTATGTGTCACCAGATCATGGCTATCTGACTACTCGGTCGTTAGTGCTGAGGAGGAGTGATTTTTTTTTTTTCTTATTTGTTTGTTCATCTGCTAGGCTAATACAGGGTGCCATGGTTGATTTAATTTTTATTTCTTTTATTACTAACAAAATTACATATTTCTTTTGCTAATTGGTCATTTATATTCCTGCTTCTTTAGATTGTACCGTACGTTATTTGCCCATTTTTCTCTTTCCCGTGGAGGCGTTAAAGTTGATGATTGGTTTGAAAGAGGTCTCAATATATTTATTGTATTTGTTGAAAATTTTTGCCCCTCTTAGATTTTAAAATGGCATAGCAGATGATGCTAACTAAACCCAGATGAAGTTTTGGAATCATTTCAGCACATCAATCACACTGCAACTATCAAAAGATAGACATTTTGCTCAAACTGAAACAACCTATTTAACACTCCTGTAAAAAATACTTTTAATTTTTGTGTTACTTTTCAACGGTTTTTATAATTAAGTAACATTTTAAAGAATGCACATAAAGTAGTTTTGCTAGTATGGGAGTTATCTTCTCTTTAAATTTAAAGAACTCTTTGGAAAGTCATTCTGGCCCTGGAGTCTTTTATAGAATATTTATATTCTCTGTCCAATAATTCCAAGTAGTTTAAGGCATTGCAGATTTACTTCTGCAGTTTGCTGTGTCTGTTGACTATTGTTTGTTTTTGCTTTTAACAGTGCCAGGGTCCTGGGGTTACCATCCTGGGACTACTTTAATTTTAACCTGCTTTCTTCTATGTTCTAAAAGAACACAGTTCGTGGCAGTTTTGGATACATAAAACTAAGTTAATCACGTGCAATATAAAAATTAAAATTCTCATATTCAGAACTTAGAGCAAAATTTCAGGCAATGTATTAGACTTCTCTGTGCCTGTAGACATACTGGCCTTCTTGCTGTTCTTAAAAATAACTTAAGTCCATTTCAGCATCATGGCCTTGTACTTCCTATTCCTTCCTCCTAAAATGATCTTACCCTACGCTTCACATGCTTGGTTCACCCTCTCTTTTCACTGAAGTCTCTGCTCATATTTGATCTCCTAAGAGAGTTTTAAAAAGACTCCCTATCCATGTAGTATTCTTCTTCTTCTTAATACCATTTTTCATGACTTAACAATTCTATTATATGTAATTTATAATTATTATATGTATTGATTTGTCTCTCTCTATATGTTATATGCACAGTGATGTCTCCAGATCTTAAAATATTTATTGAATTAATAAATATTTAAGTAAATCTGAACTAATAAACTTAAATTCTATATAGATCTCTTTTAAAATAGTTTTTATTTTCAAATCTCATCAGTATGAGATAATAGCAGCAAAACAGGGGACTGGGCAATAAGTATGAACATTCTGAGTATAAATTTATCTTGGTGCCCTGAAACTTAACAAAATTATGAATAGTAATAAAAAACTAATAATAATTAATATTATGTTAATAATTCATTAACACTTACTTGATATCATCACTAAGATGATTATTAGACAATTATTCTTTCACTCTTCATGTACATAAAATCTTCTTCAATTCAGTGCTCTGGGCACTATCCATACACCTGCAAAAAAGACTATTGATTATACGGTTACAGCCCAATTGTTGCCTTTGTTTAAAAAAAGGACCACTTCCCTCATTTCTTATTGATATAAGCTATGTTAATTTCCCAGAAGCAAACTGAAATGTAATACTTGACATTGGGTTACTTAGGCTATTCAAATTGTTCCTTGTATTAACTTTTTATGATTGGCTTTTTTCAGCTCATCAAATAGAGATTGATTTCCTAGAATTACTTAATATTTGAATGGTGGTGCAATGGTTGTGTTTTCTGACAGCTTACTATTTATGTGTATTGCATGAGTGTGAGTTGTGGATAAAAATATTGAAGAAATAATCTCTCTCTAAATATATTTATATATGTATATGTATCTTATTTCTGCATTTTTGTCTGATAATGAATGCTATTACTATTCCATTCTATGAACTCTATTCTCTAAACCCCCTATTTGATTGCCTTTATTATTCATTTGATAGTTAATTGTCTTTTGTTAAATATATTTCCCATGTATCATTTTAACTAGATAGTTAGTTCTTTAGGGTAGACACCATGCCTTATTCTTCTTAATTGATATCCCCCAGTGCCTAGTACAATGTCTAAGACAGTGGCTAACATGTGCTGGGCAGTAAATATTTTTCTTAAGAGTTTGACTTATTTGAGTTTGATCTGCAGTTTATGTCCCCATGACTGCCATTATTGCTACTGATGTTACCATTCGTAATATTAAGTACTTATTTTTGAGTGCTTACTATGTTCTAGGATTGTGGTAAATGCCCTCAATACATTTTTTTTTTTTTAACCTGAGTCTCACACTGATTTTATGATGTAGGGTCATTTTACAGGTGGAGAAACTGGGCCGTAGAGAGACCAGCACTGATCACTTAGCTTTTAGGTCTTGATCAAGTTCTGCTTTAAATTCAAAGTCTTCACTGGACTAAGCATCCAGATTATCTTCCTGAACCCTCAAACCCTGTGTCTCTAAAAGAAGAGTTGACTAATAAATAAGGACCTTGACAAGTTCCTTCTTTTCATGGTGACCACCAACTGTTTCTCTGTCATCTCTCTTCTTCATTTTCTTTCGTATGGAAGGGAAAAATATTGTTTCACATCTTGACAACGATATGATACATCAATTAGCAAAAAGGAATTAAAAGTCAAGAAACAATAGTGTGATAAACATTAATAAAAGCTGATTTGGAAATTAAGTTTTTTCCCCAAGCCCTGAATGATAAAAGAGTAAGAGATTAGCTTATGGTGGGCAGGTTAAAATTATTTTAAAAGGGCTTTGATTAAAGTTGCACTCTTTTGGCCTTTTTTATGGAAATACAGAATAAAATAAAATGAAAACAACATCAAACATAAACAAAACAAGTAGGCTTCTTTATGTCAGTAAACTTATTTAAAATGTTCCTTTTATTGTTGAATGCAGTGAAATATCTTTGCATCTTTCCAACTGTGTTTTTCCTACCCCAAGGGAAAATCGCTTTGAAGAATGTGGCAAATTATTTTGTATACTACATCCAAGGCTACTGAACCAGAAGAATAAGGACATACTGCTTGTGAGTTCAGTTGGATCAATAGCTCAGTCCTGGGATTTGCTCGTCTGCTAGATACTGAATGAAAAGCACTAAGCTGCCAGTTTGCACCATGGATATTTAAGACCCCAATGCAACCAAGAGACGTTTTTCATAGGACAGAAAGCAACTTACCTGTAAAAATGTTTAGATATATGAGCACACAGCACACAGAGACTATGAAATGTCCTTGGCATGTCATGTAGGAAATTCTCTTTCTGTCCTATTACTCAAGAGAAAGAGCACACACACATACACACACACACTCACACACAGACAACTACACATAGAAATATATATTTGTAGAATGCCTTTATTCCAAAGGCCTCAAAGCACTCCACAGACATGGTCAAATTCATTCTCATCTCTCTGTGAATAAAAAGTGAGTGGTTGTGATTACCTACTTTTTCTTGCTGGAGAGCATTACACAGCTGGCCACACGGGGTTGGGAGCCAGTCTGCTGAATCTCTCTTTCCCGGGCGCGCTCTTCACCATTGGATGTGGGTGCAATTTGATGAGTCATCAGATCGGCGTTCTGACAACTCATCGTTCCTGTCCGCTTTTCAGCAACTCCTAGTTTTTCCTCAGTAAACATCCATTTGGTCTTGGTATCCCGGCAGCGAGATTCACAAGCAGGCCTATTAGATAGGAAAGCAGCGAGAAGATATTAGATCCAGGCTTTCATGCTTAGCTTGAGATCTCGGTGGTACTGTCACTGTTCTGAACATAAAAAACCCCCCAAAGTGGTATTTAGAAATTGCCATGAGGAAAGGGGCAATGCAAATAAAGCAATTAAAAATGCAAAAATAAAAGTCATCCAGCTGAAAAATAGATATGCACTGAGGCAACGAGAAGTTTCTGGCAGTTGGCTGTGCTTATTATTCTTCCCTCTCATCCACAGTCAGAGTCGACACAGGCAATCCAGAATGATTGGATAAGTGAAAGCTTTCTACACCGCATTCAGGCCCAGTTGCCATCCTGAGGATCGAGGAGTGCTTTCCTGGCGTGGGGCCCAGCCAGGATGTGCAAGAGAAGGAGAGCTACCACTTGAATTGCTTTGTGACTGAAAAGTGGCCCTTGCCTCTGGCATTTTCCCTGACTTCCGCTTCTGCTTCAAGCAGTGACTCGGTGATCAATGGACAGAAATAATGAAAAAGCAAAGTGCGAAAATGTTGAGGAAGACAACTCCTTCCACTGGAGCAAAAGGAAAATTCTGCTGTGGTTTCATAATCCACCTGCTCATCTGCCTCATGAGTTTGGGTCTGACCACCAACCCAGGAAGAAAGGAGGGATCTCCTTTTCTCCTTTCTTTCTTTTAAAGAAATGGTTCTTTGATCTTTTTTTTTTTTTTAGGAAGTCATTACTATAAATTTGCTATACCTGTGTTGGAAAAATAATCTTGGATCACTTAACTGTCAATCTTATTCTCTACTCAAGATACTCTTTCAAGAAAGAGTGCCCACATGTGGCCGAGATGCAGCTCACCCAAATGGTTATTGTAGCATGATCTCTGTAATCCATCAAAGGCGAGTCCAAATTTCTGCTTAACCTGTTAAACTGTATAATCTTAGGTAAATTGCATAATGTCTCCAGGCCTCAGATTTCTCCTTAGTAAATTACCAGTAATAATGTTTATGCTATTTGGTTGTGGTGGGGATTAAATTAGATACTGTCTATAAACGGCTAAATTCAGTGCCAGGCATTAGGTAATCCCTTAATGAGTGGTGTGTGATTGGTACTTCTTGATGGTCCAACTTTTTTCTTTTCCTACCCCTAATAAAAACTTTCAAATCAGTGGATTGTCAAAAATTGTTCTGCCTATGGCAAGGGCTCGTTGACATGGTTGTTTTTTTATTTTTAATTTTTTTTGGTTGTTTTTTAAGGGTTTCTTCTCACAACTAGTTTTTGTTGACTTTTGCATGCTACTTCTGAATGACATAGTCTATCTTGATAGGAACCAAATGGAAACAAAAAGGGAAAAACCAGAATTGAAGTGGAAAAGGCCAAATTGAAAAGAATGACTAGGGAAGAGGAAGGCCAAAGTGTAATAGGAAATCCAGTTCCATGTTGAAGCACGTGGGTCGGAGGTTAAAGACCAGGGCGAGACCCAGACACCACCAGCTCCTGAGCGTCCCTCTGTCACTTCCTGTTTATGTGGCCATTGGTAAATAATTTAACTTCTCCTAAATTTCCCCTTTTATCCCCTCAGAAATATAAGAATATTAACTACATTGGAGAGTATTGGAACTATTAAACAAGGATCATATGTCTCAGTTAAACTGAGAACTTTCTTTTCTGTCTTCTTTTTGGAATAATATCCTTAAACATGCAGTGTGGCCAGCTCATTCACATCACTCGACATTGTAAAATAAAGATGTATACAGTATAAACAAATAAAAGGCTTAAAAAAAGTTAAACATTTTTAGGTATAAAATAAATTACTTAAATAAAATCTTAATGTCTTCTATTATTTATTTAAATTCCCCAAACAAAATGAAATGTTCAATTTGGTACCAAGTCTGAGAGTACAACATTCCAGCCCTATCCGCCAGCACACTGTATTTTTACCAATAAAGTTTGAAGACTTCAACACAGCTAAACAAAGGCATTTATGCCAATACTCACTTCAGTCATATTTGTTGGCTAAACATGGACTTCTGACTGATTTATATTGAGAAATGGGATTGAGATCCTAAGGAACAACCAGCTCATCAATACTACATAACACTGTTTTTTTAAGTGGACAGCGAATTGTGCTGAGCTCAAATACTATTTAGCCCAGTAAATGTTCCATAAAATAAAGCCTTCTTATCATGCTTTCAAATATCGAAGGGAAAAATGCTATAAATAATAAAATATTTTAAATGGCATTGGAAATGTCCACTACAGGCTTAAAGAATGAGCACTGGAAATAAGAGTGTTACAAATAGACTTTATTGTTTTGCTTTATGGATAGCACAGCACTTTTTTTTTTTTAATGTAAAACTATAGAAAATGGCCATTAGCTTCCCAGTGATCAATCTCTAAGTTACCTGTTGTTTTTGGAAGTACAAAAATTTTCATAAAACTGCTGATGTCAATATAGCTTTTGGGCATAAGAAAGTAATTAGGTTTGATTGCAGAATCAGACAACTTCAAGTAAAAGGTTACTTGGATCTTACTTTAGTTAAATAAAAAACTTCATAATTTTAGGTTGGGATGGGAAAAAATTTTCTGCTTGTTCTTCTAAGTCTCACTAATTACACTTCTATTTCTAATTGATAACACATTTCAAACAACTAGCAAAATATCACATAAAAAAGCTCTTTTCTATATTAGAAGAAAATGCAATTGTATAGAAATTATTTTGGAAAATTTAAAGCGAATGTTCTGGTTTAGTTTTAATCAGGCATCAAATATACCTTCATCAGATGGGGACCGAGAGTATTTAGATCAGCTGATATTTAAAATACATAGGGTGATCCAAAAGTAAGTCATAAATATTTTATAACATAATGTAATTGGCTTTTCCCAATTCTTTTTAGTTGTACTAGTAATTTTGTGGCAAAATGATGATTTATATGTATAAATATGATTCAAGCATGCATGGGATTTCTGGTAGCCATTATGACATAAACCTTTCTGAAATGTCAGCTTGGGACCTAGAATTCAAACATGTATCATGGCCAAAAATGGTGACTGGAGTTTTTCAACCAGAATTTTTTCTGTGTATTAGGAGAGTCTTCTATGGTTTTACCTCCCTGTTTTAATGCTTTATTTATTTTATAAGAAAAAAACACAACTTTTTCCCTAAGTTTTGTCCACCCAATTCTCTTATATTCCTTTTGTGAAAGAAATCCTAGTCTGTTACTGTCACTCTATAAAAATGACACATTTCAATATAAATAGTTAATGTGTCATTTCAGAATCATCTACTGAAACTTTTCCTTCCACGGGTGCCATTCTTTCTCTCTGCTCTTGATGGGGCACTAAGGAGAGGACACACCTCTCTTGAATGTCATGGATGTCACCTCAGACTATCTGGGGTTTCTATGATAGTGTCCTATCTCAGTTGACCTCCACTCACTATATCTAGATATTTCTATGAGCCCCTGAGTTTGACCCTGGGTGGGGAGCCTGTCTTTTAGTCCTGATCTCACATTTTTCTTCTCTCCCTTGAACCAAAGTGATTATTCCTTTTGTCTTCCCTTCAGGTGAAAATTTGCCTCTGTTATATTCTTTTTATCCCCGCCCTCCCCGTGACTTTCCTTGAAATTACCCTCTCTTTCTGGGATAAATAAGCCTGATAGCTTAGTGTTGGTAGCAGAAAGTGCACTGATTATAATTGTGTCAGGTACTGAGGTAGGTTCTGGGAAACCAGGAGGAAGAGGCACATCCCTTGCCTTCAAGGAGCTGCCAGTTTACAGAACAGACAAGACTGACTGGGAATAGAAGATAAGCCCTGGGCTAGGGGCCCCTGGAAGGAGAATCCTGTCAGGAACATCATTGAAATTAAGACTTGAAGTTCTCCTAATTTTGCATTCTAGATAGAAGGAACAATATGTTCAAAAGCCCAGGAGAGCATGTGGTGTGTGAGAAATGAGTTTAGTATGGTTGGAGCTTAAAGCATGAGGGGGAAATGATTGGAAATGGTTTGGAGAGGTGGGCAGGGCTCCTCCAGGGCATTGTTAGCGTCACTGAGCCTGTTGTCATTGGAAGTCGCGCAAACATTTCATACTCAGATTTGCATACTTAGATCACTTTAGCCATAGAGTGAAAAATAAATTGAAGGTGAAGGTTGGAATTGGGTGACAAAAATTAGACTTTGGGTGGCTGGGAAGGAGGCTACTGAGTTGTCCAGGTGTGTCCTAATGGCTGTCAAAATCGAGTAGATGTGAACATTTGGGGAAGTGGTGTCAGTAGGTTTGCGGTTGATTACACGTGGAGGTTAGTCAAGAGTGAGAAGTGAGCCTGACTTCTGGGTTTCTGGGTCAGACAATTGAGTAAATGCCTTTTCCCCCCTATGATTCAGAATAAGAGAGGAGTTTTGCGGTGGATTTGGTGGGAGAGGTGAATGAGATCAAGTAAGTTTGAATTTGTGGAATTTGGAGTGCATGTGGTAGGACCCAGTGGACATGTCTTAGGGAGTCAGTTAAATATATAAAGGTGGAGCTTTATACATTTAGAGTAAGGTGTTTAAAAGTTGTGTACAGCGGCACACCAAGGGTGAACTTTGGGACCAGTCCATCCTGGGTGAAGGCAATACGAAAGGCATTGGTTGTAGAATTAAAAATGAAAACAAAACTAATTAAAAGTCAGGCTGATCTGACAATTCAGAAGAAAGCCACTGAAAAAATTCTTCTCCCTGAAAATGTCTTTTGTTTGTCAAAGCTCTAAGCAATTGTTGTGGTTGCTGTCCCATTTATAAAATCATGGTGGACATGCACCAAGAAGACTACAATAGGACATACAGTTTTGTTGTGGAAATCCAAAATTGACCAAACAAAATTTCTGAAATTGGCAATTAAAATAATCAGTGGGCAATCCAACAGCATTAGAACAGGAGTCTGGGGAGATGAATGCTGAATTGGGTTATAATGGAAATATATAAAAGACATACATATAGATAAGGTAAATCTGAATTTATTCAATAAATTTCAGTACTACATAAAGGTCTACCTGATGGCCCAATCTTGGGTTATTTCTCTGACTTCACTGTTGCTGCTGATCGCTTCACTCACATTGGTTTTTTTCAGCGTTCCTCGTTCCTTGCTGCCTCAGGGCAAAATGACACATACATCAGAAAGGAACCCTTCGTCACGTTCTACAATTGCTCTTCCCTTTGCCTGCAATGCCTTTACTCCCTATAGTCATGACTTATTCCTCATTTTTTCTTTAGCTCTCTTCCCAAATGTCTTCTTCAGAGTTAGCTCCTTCTTGCTTACCCTGTCTAAAACCATACCTCCCAGCTCCACCACCCATTTGCTATGCTTTTCCATGTCTTTTGCTCTTCCTAACCCCTTAACACTAATGTCAATAGATTTGATTTGCTTTCTATTTGTTCTTTTGTTATCAATTTATGTAGGAGTGAACAAGGATTTTCTTTTCATTTATTGCTGTATTCCAGTTTCTAGAGGCTCACAGGCATAGAGTAGTTACATGAAAAATATTTGTCGAGTAAAAAAATGAAAGATATTACATGACTTGTGAAAGTAGTTTTATAATAAAGAGAACATATGTTAATATAAATAATAGAACTTTTTTTGTGGAAGGACCGTGTCTTAATTACTTTCACGGTGCCTACCTCAGTTTCTGCACAAAAAATAATTAGTAAATGGGGTGACCATATGTCCTGGTTTACTCCTGTGGTCTCAGAATTAACTATTAATTGCACCTCCTTTAATTTTCACAAGTGTCTCAGGATAATAGTATGATCTTCCAATCAATAAATGTTTGATGAATGAAATATCGCAGACTACTGTGGAAAAGTAGAGCTGTTTGAAGTATACCATACTTTCCAGCTATCCCCTCAGCTAATTATGCATTTAATTGGGTGAAGTACCCAAAGAAAATAGCTTAATATAATTTTTTTTTCTGATTTTACCATCTGTGGCCATCATATATATATATATAGTGAATTGTTAAATTCACTCATTAAGTATTTACTGAGCCCCTACAATGTATTTGGTCCTTTAAGGAGCTCCCTGTCTGGTAGGGGTAGTAATGGAATTTTAGGGCCAATATCATAAATGTAAGTGATTAATATTTTTAGAAACCTTTTGAGAAAAGGAAACCATACTTTTAATGCAAATAAGAAAAATAAAAATAAAATTAATTGAAACTGGATTCTTCTAAAATAACAATGATGCTCTTAAACGTTTTCTTAACTCTGCCCTACTACAACCCCCCTCCACCCCCCCAATCCTAACATCCTAAAAATAACTCTGTGAGATTTTGGCATTC
>NW_027785025.1:0-288 GCF_054177405.1 Leptonychotes weddellii | reverse complement strand
CTCAAGGTACCTCTTAGTCATCGGCCAAATCCAGTGCTGTTTTTCTCGGTCCTCATCTTTCCATCTCAGTAGCATCTGCCACTTTTAATTTCACTCCCTTGTGGAACTTCTCTTCCTCTTGGGTCTTCTTCCTTTTAATCATAAAAGTGTACTGCTCTCATCCTTCACTTTTTCTCTATTTCTGGGGCATTTCATCCTCTGTCATAACAGAGGGTGAAATCCTGCATTTCTCTTTGGCTCTAATCTCAACTACTCTGCTAAAGTCAGGTTACATACTACTGATTTCCT
>NW_027785024.1:0-288 GCF_054177405.1 Leptonychotes weddellii | reverse complement strand
TGGGGAAGCATTCCATAGTTCTATGATTAGGTCTCAGTCTTTTAATGAGCCTGTACCTCCGGACTGTGATCTTCACAAGAGCTTCCTACTTTTTTTTTACCCCTTAGGTAGCATAGGGTGACTAGAATGGACCAGAGTTGGGTATTTCTCTTTCCTCAGGTCATTTATTTTTTTATATATTTATTTATTTAAATAATCTTTACACACAATGTGAGGCTCGAACTCACCACCCTGAGATCCAGAGTCATACACTCTTCCGACTGAGCCAGCCAGGCACCCCTTCCCTCA
>NW_027785023.1:0-288 GCF_054177405.1 Leptonychotes weddellii | reverse complement strand
TTTTTTTTTTTAAAGATTTTATTTATTTATTTGACAGAGAGAGACACAGCGAGAGAGGGAACACAAGCAGGGGGAGTGGGAGAGGGAGAAGCAGGCTCCCCGCTGAGCAGGGAGCCCGATGCGGGGCTCGATCCCAGGACCCTGGGATCATGACCTGAGCCGAAGGCAGACGCTTAACGACTGAGCCACCCAGGCGCCCACATTGAACATTTCTGACTGCCTTTGAAAAAGACTCCTCTTGGGCGCCTGGGTGGCTCAGTTGGTTAAGCGACTGCCTTCGGCTCAGGT
>NW_027785022.1:0-288 GCF_054177405.1 Leptonychotes weddellii | reverse complement strand
GTGTCACACACCACACACCACACACACCACACGCACACCACACAAACGCACGCATCGGCATATACACCGCGCACAGACACACAGACACACACCGTGTCACACACCACACGCACACACAAGCCACAGTCACACACCAGACATATATACCACACATTCAGACACATGGACTCACAGATACATGTATCGTGTGCACCATACAAACATACACACAAACCACACAAATGCGCAAATCGGACATAAAAACCACACACGCATCACACAAACACATCACACACACCACACTCAAAG
>NW_027785021.1:0-288 GCF_054177405.1 Leptonychotes weddellii | reverse complement strand
TTACTATGCAATCTGGGAGTGGGATATCTCGAGTCTTTGGTCAGCACATTTGATTATTTCTTCATATGAGGTAACCTTGAAAAAAGAAGCTAAAAATTATTCTCTGATAAATTGTAGAATTTTTATTTTTTGCTTAAAAAAAAAATCTCTACACACTGACATTCAATTATGTGACTCCCACCAGTAGTTTTACAGTAGGCAAAACATCTTCCTTACAGTTTGAAATCAGGAATATGAATAGAAATAAAATTATAAAGTGCCTACTCATCATGAAGGAGTGAAGTGTCA
>NW_027785020.1:0-288 GCF_054177405.1 Leptonychotes weddellii | reverse complement strand
GTGACAACCAAAATTGTCTCCAGATATTGCCAAACATGCCCTGGGAGAGACAGATCACTCCTCTCCATCTCTGTTGAGAACTACTGATCTAGATACTCTAAGGAGATGGATCTAAAGATTTTGGGAATAAGAGGAGAACTGGGAGAAGTAAAATATGCTTTTAAAAAGGCACACAAGGGGGGCGCCTGGGTGGCTCAGTTGGTTAAGCGACTGCCTTCGGCTCAGGTCATGATCCTGGAGTCCCGGGATCGAGTCCCGCATCGGGCTCCCTGCTCGGCAGGGAGTCTG
>NW_027785019.1:0-288 GCF_054177405.1 Leptonychotes weddellii | reverse complement strand
CTTGGCTGCTGTACCTTTACATTGAGAGTTTGGTTGTTAACTTCTGAGTTAGTCAGAAGGCTGTGGTTGCAGTGATTCCTGCTTCCCCTCCAACAACTCTGCCACTACTGGTCAGAGATCTTTTGGGGAATGTCATACGTCACTGTTCCCTTTTGTTCTTTTCCTTGCACACTTCTTTTTTTATTGTTATGTTAATCACTGTACATTACATCATTAGTTTTTGATGTAGTGTTCCATGATTCATTGTTTGTGCACAACACCCAGTGCTCCATGCAGAACGTGCCCTCT
>NW_027785018.1:0-288 GCF_054177405.1 Leptonychotes weddellii | reverse complement strand
ATTTTTAGACCAGGTTGGCTCCGCATACTAATTGCTGAGCAGGAGACCTTTTTACCTAAAAGGGGTCAGATCAGAAAGTTAAGGATTCACCCTCAGTCCCACCCAGCAGAGTAAGAAATAACCTCACTGGTTCAAGGGACAAAGTGGGACAAAGGAAGCCCTGGGGGCCCATCAGGCTGAGCTAGGAGCGCCCACTCGCCCAAGAAACCACCTTTGAGTGCTAAGTGCCCTGTGCACGGCCATCTGGTAACCTGTGGCTTCTCCGCAGAGGGAGCTTTCCTGGATTCT
>NW_027785017.1:0-288 GCF_054177405.1 Leptonychotes weddellii | reverse complement strand
CTGCATGTGGATACTCAAATGACATCAATAAAAGAAAGCTTTGCAAATGTTTTTTTATTCTTTTAAGAGAAGACAATTATTTTTTTTAAAACCTGTCTCCAATGTTTATAGCAGCATTATCAACAATAGCTAAGTTACGGAAAGAGCCCAATGCCTGTTAACTGATTAATGGATAAAGATGTGGTGTGTATATATATACAATGGAATATTACTCAGCCATCGAAAAGAATGAAATCTTGCTATTTGCAATGATGTGATGGAGCTAAAGAGTATTATGCTAAGCAAAAT
>NW_027785016.1:0-288 GCF_054177405.1 Leptonychotes weddellii | reverse complement strand
GATCGGCTCATACACCTGGATGGGCCTCAGTGACCCTGAAGGAGTCTGGAAATGGGTGGACGGGCCGGACTACGAGACCAACTTCAAGTGAGTGCGCCCTGGCTTTCTGTGCCCTTCTGCGGCCTTGCACTCTTGCTCCTCCAGGCTCTGGCCCTCAGCCCCTGGTTCCCGGACCCCCGGGGTGCCCTCTGAGCGTCCCAGCTGGCTGCGGTCCTCTCCCTGCAGGAACTGGAAGCCAGGCCAGCCGGACGACTGGCACGGGCACGGGCTGGGCGGGGGCGAGGACTG
>NW_027785015.1:0-3426 GCF_054177405.1 Leptonychotes weddellii | reverse complement strand
GGGGCTCGATCCCAGGACCCTGGGATCATGACCTGAGTCGAAGGCAGACGCTCAACGACTGAGCCACCCAGGGGCCCAAAGATTTTATTTATTTATTTGACAGAGAGAGACATAGCGAGAGAGGGAACACAAGCAGGGGGAGTGGGAGAGGGAGAAGCAGATTCCCCCTGAGCAGGGAGCCCGATGTGGGGCTCGATCCCAGGACCCCGGGACCATGACCTGAGCCGAAGGCAGACGCTTAACGACTGAGCCACCCAGGCGCCCCCAAGATCAGGATTTCTAATGAAAGAAGAAGTTGCAAATTACTGTGGCTGGTGTCATGATATGGCTGACCCGGGATCACGTGTGTGCCTACGATCTGAGAATCAGCCGTTGCCGGATGTTGGAAAGTGACAGGTGACCAGTTTTCCGGGAATCGGGCCATCCCTAGGCGGGGAGCGCTGTACATTTCTCAGGCTTAGGTACAGGACCGCTGACCCGTAGACTGCGTTCCATCTGGATGGCAACCCGTGCGGCCAGGTGCGGCAGGACTGACGGACGCGATCTTTGCCCTCCCGCCGAGCTCCCTCCTCCGCTGCACTTCAGATAACTAACAAAGATCCTCTGTCCTCACAGGTGGCACCCACCTGAGATAACCACCCCGTGACCTCACCAGCACACCCCTCACTCCGTAAAAGCTGGGACCGGGACAGAGGCCAAGTGTGTGGGAGAGTGGCGGGGCTGGCTCGTCCGCCTGGCGCCCCGGCGGGGGGTTGCCCTGAGTCGAACTGGGTAAACGCTGGGGTGGCTGGCTTTGTGTCGGGCACTGAAGCGCCTTCTCAGTCCGGGGGATACGCGCGGCCCTCCTCCCCCTCCTGACACCAGGCCAAAAGCTGCAGGCGGCGGAGCGGGGAGACGTGGACCAAAAGAAAACCTGGATTAGCGGGAGCATCCGATAGCTGAGAGAAGAACAGAAGCTAAAGAGGTGAGCTGTAGGCGATTTCAGGGGTGAGTCTCAAGAATGAGGAAAAACAAACAAAAAGTGTCAAAAAACGTGAGAGAAAAGTGTTGGGGCGAGAGCCAAGGTTCACGAGCCAAGAGGCTTTTGGTAAAAATATAAGTGGTAATGGTTGATTTTTTTTTTAAGATTTTATTTATTCATTTGAGAGGGAGAGACACAACACAAGGGGGGCGGGCAGAGGGAGAGGGAGGCCCCCCGCCGAGCAGGGAGCCCGATGCGGGGCTCGATCCCAGGACCCCGGGATCACGACCTGAGCCCCCCAGGCGCCCGTAATGGAATAACACACATTTTGGGGCCTGGCATACAGTGGTGTATACCTAGAAAGATTTCAGCTTTTTTAAAAAAGGAACAGTTCTAGACTTGCCTGACCATGTACACACGTTAATGTGTTCAACAAGGTAACCAGGGACCTGCTGGCAAACCCGGGACTCCTCCCGCTCCGGCCCCTTAATTGTGTCCAGGTGCGATGGGTTAATGGCACATCAGCGCACACACCAGCTTCACTCCCGTGACACACGTGCTTTGGTCCGGACCATCCCAATCCCAGCTCTCGTTACCACGTGAGCTTTCATGTGTCCTTCCCACAGCATGAGATCCGTCAACAGGACGTGCCAACACCGAAGCAACGATGAGCCCGAGGGGGACAGGGCATCCCAGAGCTCGCTGGAGCAGTGCCTGCGAGCATCGCCAACGGTTGGTCAGACCAGCGAGCCTCGTCTGGTGAGGATTTGGCAGCCAGTGAGAGAAGACTCGTTCCCGGCATAAAACATACGTGACAAGCCCGTGAGTGAGGTTACGTCCACCCCAGTTTTACAGATGACAGTGGCCCACAGAAATGATACACCTGCCCCGAGTCTAGCTGTCAGCCCCAGCCCGCGCCCAGGCTGACGGCCATCCTCGCCACCGCACCTGAGCTAGCCCTGGCCCCAGAGCCGCCTCCTCCTGGAAGCCCACCCCGTGCAGTCGGCCGCTTCTGCGCAGGGGGCGGGTGGTGCTGAGCAGCTACTCCTGCACCCTCAGGAACTGACAGTCGTGTCACTTCGATGGGATACGTCCTTCAGGCACGGGAGAGATGATTTATCTCTAGTGGAGAAAATCAGAATTCTACTCTACGAAGACTTCAGGGTTCTCCATATTGATAGGTGGATTTGATAAAAATAAGTTATCGCAGACTTACGATGTGAACAACACCCCACTGGGCTGAGGGAGAGAAGGAGACAGAACGTTCGATGTGCGTGCGGAGGTGAGTGGTGACGGTGATCACTCCCTGATACAAATATCCATCCGTCTCCTCCTGTGCACTTGGTGGGGGAGGAAATGAAGATGAAAAGTTTTTTTTAAAAAGCAAAGAAGAAGGTAGGAGGCATTTTTCAGTCTAAGATACGCTTTTATTTATTCCAAGGTGATGAGGTTTTACAGAGTGGTTACTGTGAGCAAATCTTCCATTCTGAAATGCATAGCATCCGCTCAGAATGAGCGAACAAGGCAGGAGTATCCATGTGCTCCTTCCTTCCTCAACAGACCCTCCTGTCCAGCACCAGCTTCCTCTGCTCGGTGCCCGCCCCGCCCCCCCAGGGACAGTAAATCCATCTGAAAATCAGTAATGGCTGAGGTCTGGAACTCAAGAAATGAAATACCTCTTCTAGGATCTTCTAGATAACAATGCCCACATTGAGACCAAAGTTATATCTGAAATCTCTTTCTGTGCATCTACTTATTCCTAACTCGCTTGTATTTGAGTTTAAAATACAGTCTTTTTAAAAGAAAATGGCACTGCTTTCAAAATGTCTACACATGTGACATTTTACCAGGCTTTTCAGCTACTTCTCAGTAAACCCATGGAGGTGAATAGTCAATTCTTTTTCCTCTGTACAAACACAGAAACCATTTCTTGGAAATCAGTCATTCTTTCCTCAGCCAAGTTTAAAAGGGGATGGCTTCACATTACATTTTTATGAATATTCTTGATGTTCAGATTAAAAAGAAAACACATGTGTGAATCATGCTGTTCAGATAAAAGCAGCATCCCCCTATAAAAGGGCAGCCACTAGATGGTAGACACAGAAGCCAACAGGCAGAAAAGGTGTTTTCTTGAGGTCAGGACAGTGAGAATGGGGCATCTCGCCACCCTCGTGCTGTTATGTCTGCCAGTCTGCTCAGCGTATCCACTGAACGGAGCAGCGAGGAAGGAGGACTCGAGCATGGATTCTGTGCAGGTACTTTGTGGTGGCAGCCACTGGCCAGTCCCAGGGGCAGGAACTAATGTGCCTGCTTGGTCTTGCCACACAAAGGATGCTTTGATCCGTAGTTACTGTGTTGGAATAAGTTAGCTCTGGGAACGTTAAAATGCTAGCAGTGGGTTGTCCGTACTTTTGAGCAGAGAAGGGAAGCAAGGTGCAGGAAGGGCATCGAATTCCTCCAGCTTG
>NW_027785014.1:0-288 GCF_054177405.1 Leptonychotes weddellii | reverse complement strand
TCTCAGAAGTGTACTGGAAGATACTGGAAATGCAGAAGTAGCAGCTTGTGCTGTAAGACAAATAACCAGCGTTTTTGATCCACATCTCCATTTTATTACTTTGGAATGTGATATGCTTGCATTATGTAATCAAAATGAGATGTTTCATATGGCAGAGTTAACAGTCCAGATATCACACAAACATGGGAACTTGTGGACACAATTGTTGATGGCCTCTTCTACTCTTTTGTCACACTGGGTCCTATTCCTATAACCGCATGTTCAGGAGGAACAGCAGCAGAAGAGGTG
>NW_027785013.1:0-288 GCF_054177405.1 Leptonychotes weddellii | reverse complement strand
GATTTGGATTTCCCTGATGCTGAGCGATGTTGAGCACTTTTTCATGTGTCTGTTGGCCATTTGGATGTCGATGAAGACGCTCTTATATAATGGTCTTGACTTTCTCAGAAAAGCAATGGGTGCAAGCTTTAGTTTGAGATAAGGCTGCTCCTGAAACAAATGTCCCCCAAGGGTTTCATCAGTGGTTGAATGGAAGCTCTGTGAGGGCAACCTTACATGGGACATTCCCGTGTGTCTCCATTACTAATACCTGGCACATAGTGGATGCTTAGAAAATATTTGTCACTT
>NW_027785012.1:0-288 GCF_054177405.1 Leptonychotes weddellii | reverse complement strand
CATACCTGCTGTCACCTTACAACATTAATACAGTATCACTGAGT
Source organism: Leptonychotes weddellii (assembly GCF_054177405.1). Taxonomy (NCBI): domain Eukaryota; kingdom Metazoa; phylum Chordata; class Mammalia; order Carnivora; family Phocidae; genus Leptonychotes; species Leptonychotes weddellii. The sequence continues at coordinate 244 of NW_027785012.1, read as the reverse complement.
ATATTCCTTATGCTGTGCTTTTATGCCTGTGACTTACTCATTCTTTAACTGCAAGTCTGTACCTCCCACTCCCCTTTACTTATTTTGCCATTCTTTGCACTCACCTCCCTTCTGACAAACACCAGTGGATTGTTCTGGTTCTTTTTTTTTTTTTTCTTTGTCCATTTGGTGTTTTTTTGTTAGATTCCACATAAAAGTGAACTCATATGGTATTTGTCTTTCTTTGACTTTTTTCTCTTAGCGT
>NW_027785011.1:0-288 GCF_054177405.1 Leptonychotes weddellii | reverse complement strand
GGCATGGAAGTGTCTGTTTTAAAATGAGGTTTGTTTTCTATTTACTCAAATGGAAGAAAGTTGACAGCTTCATTATAAAACTTTCTGCAACATAAAATGTACAATGCCTGAGCTCTTGAACATCCAGTGTTCTTAATAAACACATGGAGTTTTTATAGGTTGAAGAACTAGCAATAGAGTATCATAAAGCATTTGACAACTAATTTATTTGCCTAACATATAACTTAGTAGTATAAGTAAACTGATGTCTATTATAGAAGTATCCAGTTTCTTGGTACAGTTTGTACT
>NW_027785010.1:0-288 GCF_054177405.1 Leptonychotes weddellii | reverse complement strand
GTGGAAGGACATCCGGGGGGGAGGCCAGCTCGGAGGTGGGAATCCAGGTAAGGGGTGAAGGCTGGGAGGTGGGAATCCAGGTGGGGGCAAAGGCCGGGAGGTGGGAATCCACTGACAGATGCCTTCATCGAACACACCTTCATTGTTGCTACCCTGCCCTGCTATTTTAGGTTCTGGGGATACAAGGAAGACTTAGGAGAGATTCCTGTTTGAGTTGCTCACCATCCACTTGGGGAGACAACTGGGGATATGGATCATCACAGAAGTGGAGAGATAGGGGCTCCCCTG
>NW_027785009.1:0-288 GCF_054177405.1 Leptonychotes weddellii | reverse complement strand
TGACTGAACTAGAAGCTCTGCAAATTTAAAATAAACAAAGCACATGTGTCTTTATGGGCCACAATTGGGGCAGATAACAAAATGGGTAACAGTGACACATGTCCCTTGAATGTGGATCACAGTGTGACCAGACCCTGCCCACAGGGCCCAGGTGCTGCCATCAGCCAAACACAGAGGCCTGGTCCTTTCTGCCCTCAGCATCGGCCGTTCACTTACGCCAAGCCAAGATGTCCCCAAGGCAATTATTCTGAACTACTGAACAATAGACAGTGGAACATGATTCTTTAT
>NW_027785008.1:0-288 GCF_054177405.1 Leptonychotes weddellii | reverse complement strand
TGGCTCAGTTGGTTAAGCGACTGCCTTCGGCTCAGGTCATGATCCTGGAGTCCCGGGATCGAGTCCCGCATCGGGCTCCCTGCTCGGCAGGGAGTCTGCTTCTCCCTCTGACCCTCCTCCCTCTCATGCTCTCTGTCTCTCATTCTCTCTGTCTCAAATAAATAAATAAAATCTTTAAAAAAAAAAAAGAAAGAAAGAAAAGAAAATGAGAGAAAAGAACGTGGGTGGCAGCCTTTTTCTCTTGGCTCCTGTCTTCTCTGGGCACACAGCTAGTGAGCTGGCTTCCTC
>NW_027785007.1:0-288 GCF_054177405.1 Leptonychotes weddellii | reverse complement strand
GGACTGATCGTAAAATAATGGTTCCAAGAAGAAAAAAATTTCTACCATATAAACAAGTCAGTAAATGTAAAAATTATATCACACACTCAATGTTAACATATTAGACCTTAAAAATAATTATTTAGAAAATCACTGCATAGCCATCAACCTCTGATACCCTCTTACCACAATGATGGCAATAAATTTCAATTACTTTTTATAGAAATATATGAGGTAAAGATGCAGTCTATTTTGAAGTAATTTATGCATTTTCAATAAAGTTCCTTTTTATTATTTCTGAATAAGGAG
>NW_027785006.1:0-288 GCF_054177405.1 Leptonychotes weddellii | reverse complement strand
AGTGTCTATCACCCAGTCACCCCATCCCTCCCACCCCACCCCCCACTCCAACAACACTCAGTTTGTTTCCTGCGATTAAGAATTCCTCATATCAGTGAGATCATATGATACATGTCTTTCTCTGTTTGACTTATGATTCCAAGGGTTTTTAGGAGCTCTGTGCCAGGAACCCAAGACAAAGACCAAATACCTATTTTTTTATTATACCACAGATTAAATGCAAAGTGTAAAGCACCATACAGGTGATGGCTATTGATGTTTTTTTATTTCTTTTTATTATGTTATGTT
>NW_027785005.1:0-288 GCF_054177405.1 Leptonychotes weddellii | reverse complement strand
CTGATAGAATTAAAAGAAGAAATAGACAAGTCCACAATTATAATGGGAGACGTCAAACCCCTCTCTCAACAACTGAGAGAACAAGAAGGCAGCAAATCAGCAAGGGTGCAGAAGACCAACAACACCATCAACCAACAAGACGTAAGCAACATTTAAGGAGCACTCTGCCCAACAATAGCAAAATATAATTCTCCAGTTCCCACAGAACATTTACCAAGACCGACCCTGTCCTAGAACATAAAACAAACTTCAACAAAGCAATTGAAATCACTCAAAACGTAGTCTCTG
>NW_027785004.1:0-3427 GCF_054177405.1 Leptonychotes weddellii | reverse complement strand
ACTGGTTAGCCCGGTGATGGGTATTAAGGAGGGCACGTACTGCATGGAGCACTGGGTGTTATACGAAAACCGTGGATCGTGGATCACCACATCAAAAACTAATGATGTATGGTGAATAACATAATATAATAAAATTAAAAACTACAAAAAAAAACCACACACACAAAAAACTAATGACGTAATGTATGGTGACTAACATAACATAATAAAATTAAAAAAAAAAAAAAGCCCACTATGGAGAGAAACAAACAACTTTATGAAGAACATGAAAGAAGACGTAACAAATGAACAGATTTCCTTTGTTCACTAAAGGCAAGATGCAGTATCTTTAAAGATGTTGATTATCCTCAAAGTGAGCTATAAATTCAATGTAAATCATCTACCAAATCTTAATAGAGGATTTCTTTAAACTGGAGAAGTTGGTTCTTGTGGAAGGTAAGTGTCCAAGAGCATTTGGAAGAAGAATAATAAAGACAAAAGAGTTAGAATAATGTAATTTGTTACAATATATGACATTAGAAAGATTGTAGTGGAATCTACAATCTAAAGGAACAGAATAGAGGGGGTAGGGAATAGATGAAGCATCTAAAGAAAGTGGTAATATGGCAAAACCTCATTGCAGAATGATGGGGCGGGGAGGGGCTGATGGACAATCTACTCCACACAGGGGGTCAGCACATTCTGTGTACAGATGTGGTGGAGAACGATGACAGATCCCTCCACCACACTATTTTTAAAAATCTGACAAATGAAAAAAAACTTCAGAATGTCGGAACAACTACAAGAAAGTGGGATGAAACCCGAAATGGATTAGTTCCCGGCTGCGTGTAGCAGTCCTACACATCAAAAAGGAAACAACACTTAAGAAGACAATGATCAAACTAGTATGAAAAGGTAATTTATGGTAAAGGAGGCTGAATAACTAAAAACATTAAGAAAATGTGCTCAAACCCTAAAAATTAAGAAAGCATGCCTTTAAATAATAGGGAGCTACTATTTGATACCAATTAAATGGTTTTAACAAACGTCAAGATAAGCCAAGTGTTTTCAAGGCTGTGGAAAGGGGAATTTTTCAGACTCTCCCGATGAGTCTGCAATACTTCATGTTTTTTTCTTAATTTAAGAAGCTAGGTTGATTGGATTTAACAAAACATGTTGATGGCAAATTTAATTGAAAATTGAAGGAAATCTTTTGCTCCCCACACCCACCCCAGGATAGCCTTTTTTTTTCTTGTATTTTAATTGTTTCCCTTACATTTTTACTTCCATTAAGCCACCCTATCTAAACATAACAACCTCAAATAAAAGCAACTTCACATGTAATGTAATTTAATGTGCAAAAATGTCAGAAGTTACTCCCCATGGTGAAGACTAAAAAGGCACCATTTTAGCATTCTCTCCAAAAAGACGTTTCCTGAGTTACAATATCTCAGAGAACAAAGTGGATACATTCAAACCTTGAAAGGTCAAGGAATAATGAAACCATCTCATTATGCATTTACGAAAATGGATAAACTTACACTGCACAAAACTTACGAATATTTGCTGTTTGCAAACCAATGCTCTATCGTTTTCATCTCCCCTTTGTTTTTTTCATGACATTTTCATGATATTTGAGGGGAAAAAAAGCACAAAAACATGCATAATAAACCATCCATCTGCCACTAAAAAAAAAAAAAAAAAAGTGAAATAAAATAACTGAAGTTTTAGAGAAGGAAATCCCATGGGGCTGAAGTAATTATGTGACTTCAGGACTTATGTTTCATGAACTCCATTTGATCTTGCAGTTGCTATAGTTTAATGATTCATTCATTAAAGAGTGTTCTAAATTAATGTAAGAATCACCCTTTTATGCAGAGTTGCTTAACCGTTCGGTTTCTAGATCTCACTCCATAAAATCTTGGGGAAATGTCCGTTACATGAAAGATCCCCTACCATCCACCACCACAAACACAGTTCATCTACATGGATCACAGCTATGAAAGGGACTTCAAAAAGTCTATTTTAATTGACATAACTCTGGGATCTGACAAAATGGACCATTCTCAACACCAGGCGCTTGGAAAAGGGAAAAGCTTTGGAGTGCCTGGGTGGCTTGGTCAGTTAAGCATCTGCCGTCAGCTCAGGTCATGATCCCAGGGTCCTGGGAGTCTGCTTCTCCATCTCCCTCTGCCTCTCCCCCTGCTCCTGCACTCTTGCTCTTTCTCTCTTTCTCTCTCAAATAAACAAATAAAAAATCTTAAAAAAAAAAGAAAAAGTGAAAGTTTTACTTTTAAATAAACAAATGAACAGCGGAAGAAAATGAGACAAGCTGTCCTTGCCCCTATTTTTCATTGCACGCCCATGGTCTGCAGATGTTTCTTGTTCAGTCCCCTGTGGTGGGTCCCCAGTGATGTGGCCATGGATTGCTGTGAATCCCGGCACACGTGTGTTCTCCCAGCAAGGATGCCATCCAGTAATAGCTGAGAGAACCGGGATATCATCCCTAGAGGATGGATGGGATTTGCCCCAACGTGTGATGAAGCCCAGACAGTTCTCCTTTTCCCCTTCTGCCCACTGCAAATGAGGGCTTATCTCTCACTGGCTCAGTGTCCCCCTCCTTCTTCAGAGAAGTAGGATCGTTGAACATCATGCTTAAGATGACAGATTTTAACAACATGTAGGAATTTAGATATTTATGGCCATGTGTCACAACGTTATCTCTGGTACATAGGTTAACAAATATACTCTAAAGTAAATCCTAGCATTATTTACATTTCCTTCTACTCACATGGAGATGGGTCATAAAACACACACTTCGGGAAATGTCACCCCCATACAAAACCTGCTCAGAGAGATTTGCATTGATGGGCAAGGACACTGAAAACATATCACTCATAAGTCTCCCTGGAAATAAATAAGCATTTGGAGACGGGCTCCAGTGAAATGTTAGATTAATCAAAATTAAAAAAAAAAAAAACTACAGAAGCAATAAGCCATGAGAAAAGAGGCAGCAAATGGGGGATCTGTTTAACTACAGAATAAAGTCTGTGTAATGGTGATAAGTACCAGTGCAAGACAGAATGTAAATGCTAAGATTTTTGGAAGAACGTCTACTCATGTGATAGATGATGAGGACATACTTTTTTCAAAGATGGGAAAATAATCCTTCACATAGCAAAAGAAATAATGTTAACACATCAAGTAGATGGCTTACAAAATGAAAAACTAGATGAATTGATAAATTCAAAGTAGGAATCTCTGATTCCCCCAAGAGAAGGTCAAGAAGGGGGAGAGAAAGAGAGAGAGAGAAGATGGAAGAAATAGAGAAGATGGAAGGAAGGTAGGAAGGAGGAAAGGAAGGAAGGAAGGGGAGAAGGAAGGAGGGAGGGAGGGAGGGAAGGAAGGAAGGAAGGAAGGAAGGAAGGAAGGAAGGAAGGAAGAAGGA
>NW_027785003.1:0-288 GCF_054177405.1 Leptonychotes weddellii | reverse complement strand
TAACTCAGATTCCACTCTGCTTTGGTCTGTGCCCAGAGCCCCCTTCCTAACCCCTCCCAAGATCTGCTCCTTCTCCTTCCTTAGGACTGAGGTCAGATGACCCTTCCTCATTCCCTGAGTCCCCATCCAAGTCCGCCTGCCTGTCCCTCCGGTGCTTCAGCCTGGTTAAATTCCTTCCCAGCACGTTTCAGCCTCTGATATTGTCTGCAGTGTTGCTCATTGCGTGTGTCCCGCCAGGAGTGCAAGGTCTGTGGGGGCAGGACAGGGATCACGGCTGCATCCCCAGAG
>NW_027785002.1:0-288 GCF_054177405.1 Leptonychotes weddellii | reverse complement strand
GCCCCTCTGCAGCACCCCCAGTCCTGCTTCCAGGTCTGGGCATGTCTCTGCCTTTTGTGCTTCTAAAACCGCCAGCCGCTCCCAGTTCACACGTGCAACCCTGCCACTCCGGGTTTCCATCTGGGTGCTGCCCTAAAGTCCTTTCCCCACGGCTACCAGTCTGCGAGTCTGTGCCCTGTCCCCAGAGTGTGAGGCTGTCGCTCACTGGCGGTGTAGGATCCCCACGGACAGGCACCCTGCCGCTGTGGTTTATCCTCCGATACCTGCCTGTGGAATCCCCTTAAAAAG
>NW_027785001.1:0-288 GCF_054177405.1 Leptonychotes weddellii | reverse complement strand
TACAACAGAAGTGTTCTACAAGGACAAAGAGAAAAAGAAATATTGTCTCTGTGCACATGGACTTTGTCGCCCAGGATTGTAGGATTTAAGAAGGAAGGGAAATTAGCATTTAGTGAGCACCTGTTATCTGCATTGTGCTAAACACTCTGTACTTAATTCTCACGACAGTGGTTCTGTTTATCAGTTTATTTGATATCACACTGTATACGAAATATTATGTTAGTGTTTAAGAAATAAGATACACTTCTTACCCTTAAAGTATAATTTAGTTATAAACCCAGTCCTTAC
>NW_027785000.1:0-288 GCF_054177405.1 Leptonychotes weddellii | reverse complement strand
TGACCTTTCTTAATTTAATGCATTTGTGAAAACCTAGGTCTCAGCATAGGTTTGAAGCCTAGCTTTATCCATTATTGTCTGTGTAAGTCTGAACCTCCCTCGAGCCTCAGTCTCATTTGACAAACATAATATGTATGCTGTGGAATTGTCATAACTAAATGAGAACATATGTGAAAGCCTTTGGCGATAAACAATTATTAGTAACTCCTCCCTATACCCCCTTCATGAGGTTAAACATCTTTTAATTCTAGTTCTGGGAATTGTTATTCAGTTAATAGGAATATTTTC
>NW_027784999.1:0-288 GCF_054177405.1 Leptonychotes weddellii | reverse complement strand
GGTCCCACCAGGACTTCAGCCTCTGACAACATCGTAGCTCAGGTCTCACTCCTAAGAGGCGGTGTTGGCCAATCGTGTGAGGTGTGCCGTCTCTGGGAGGCCCCCCGCTGAAGGCTCAGTTCTCCCTGGGGGGGTCACGTGAGGGAGAGAGGGGCAGGGGCGTGACGCCGCCCCCCAGGGACCACTCCTCTGCAGGGACAAGCTCAGGTGTGCAGTGAGCAGTGGGGATGGCCCCTGCTGCACGCACACTTCTCTGTGACCCCAGGCTGGTGTGTCTGCTCTGAGCCC
>NW_027784998.1:0-288 GCF_054177405.1 Leptonychotes weddellii | reverse complement strand
ACATTGGAACCCTGGTGCACTGATGGTAGGAATGTAAAATGAGACAGTCACTGTGGAAAACAGTATGACAGTTCCTCAAAAGTTAAAAAATAGAATTATCGGGCGCCTGGGTGGCTCAGTTGGTTAAGCGACTGCCTTCGGCTCAGGTCATGATCCTGGAGTCCCGGGATCGAGTCCCGCATCGGGCTCCCTGCTCGGCAGGGAGTCTGCTTCTCCCTCTCCCGCTCCCCCCTCTTGTGCTCTTTCTCTCTCTCACTCTCTCTCTCAAATAAATAAATAAAATCTTTT
>NW_027784997.1:0-288 GCF_054177405.1 Leptonychotes weddellii | reverse complement strand
TGGGGAAGCATTCCATAGTTCTATGATTAGGTCTCAGTCTTTTAATGAGCCTGTACCTCCGGACTGTGATCTTCACAAGAGCTTCCTAATTTTTTTTTACCCCTTAGGTAGCATAGGGTGACTAGAATGGACCAGAGTTGGGTATTTCTCTTTCCTCAGGTCATTTATTTTTTTATATATTTATTTATTTAAATAATCTTTACACACAATGTGAGGCTCGAACTCACCACCCTGAGATCCAGAGTCATACACTCTTCCGACTGAGCCAGCCAGGCACCCCTTCCCTCA
>NW_027784996.1:0-288 GCF_054177405.1 Leptonychotes weddellii | reverse complement strand
CTTCAGTAATAAAATACCAATATAAGATTTCCTCATTTTAATAAATCCCTTACCGAGTTCCCAGGGAGAAATTAACTAACAAAATTAATCTCACAACCTAAAAGAAATTAAAGGAAATTAAAGTCCCACAGACTGAAATCAAATAATCTTGTCCTGTGAGTTAAGGCCCCAAAACTCTCTAAAAATTTTAAGTTAGAGTCCAAGGAAATTTAAATATTTTGTGGTTTTGTGTTCTTCTCAGTAGCAGCCTGAGCAATTCTCCATGTCATGGAGCTGAGTTTCCTTTGT
>NW_027784995.1:0-288 GCF_054177405.1 Leptonychotes weddellii | reverse complement strand
TGTTATCTGCTAGAGACATCTGGTGAATGCCGTTCTTCAACTAAGAGGAATAAGAAAGAAAAGGCCAACTCCAAGTTGCCTATTATTGTTCCCCATTCGAGAAGCACATAAACTGACTTCCCTTCCCCACAAGTCAACATCCATTCCAAGCAGTTAAACTGAGTTATGACTCAAGCCTTAAATAAACAAACCGCCCTAAATCCAAACTATCGTTCAGCTCTATTCTTCTTGCTCATCGCTATAGTTCCTCTGATCATGTATCAATTACAGCCTGTAACTTTACTTCCC
>NW_027784994.1:0-288 GCF_054177405.1 Leptonychotes weddellii | reverse complement strand
CAGCCATTTATTACCTATGGGTGTTGGAGAAAGATAATTAGAAACAAAATCTCTTGCCAACCCACTAGACTTCTCTATAAAAGTAAAAAAGAAGGAAAACACTTTTAATATTGAAAAAGCATTCAACCTTAACGTGATGCACATCACAGGCAATCCACTAAAGAGAATGCAAGAACAAGGTGGGGGGAGCTCATTTTTTATATACCAAGCAGATACAATGCATTGCATACATGTTCTCCAGATAAATGATAGTTTGCCCTCAAGTCAGAAGTCTTGACAGCACCACTT
>NW_027784993.1:0-3427 GCF_054177405.1 Leptonychotes weddellii | reverse complement strand
CATTTGGATGTCTTCTTTGGAAAAATGTCTGTTCATGTCTTCTGCCCATTTCTTGATTGGATTCTTTGTTCTTTGGGTGTTGAGTTTGATGAGTTCTTTATAGATTTTGGATACTAGCCCTTTTTCTGATATGTCATTTGCAAATATCTTCTCCCATTCTGTCGGTTGTCTTTTGGTTTTGTTGACTGTTTCCTTGGCTTTGCAAGCCCCTCAGCAATACTCCTAATCCTGGCCTCCATGTAGGGGCACATCTCTGCCCTTTGTGCTTCTAAAACTGCCAGCTGCCCCCAGTCCACATGCATGGCCCCACCACTCCAGGTTTTAGTCCAGGGGGCTACCCTAAAGTCCTTTCCCCACTGCTACTGGTCTGTGAGTCTGTGGCCCATCCCCAGTGCAGGAGGCTTTCAGAACCAGCAGTGCAGTATCCCTATGGCTCCCTCCCCTTCCATTTATCTTCCGATATCTGCCTATGGAATCACACCTCCCTGCTTCATACCTTGAAACCAACCATGTGCAATATTCTGTTTGTAGAGATCCAGATATATCTTCTTACATCTCAGGATGATTTCACGGTGTTCAGAGTGGTCTGGTGGATATCTAGTTCAATTCAGGGGACCATCTTTTCCCAAGTCCCAAGAAAGCACTTTATACTAATACTTATGGAAAACAGTAAACACTTAAACAACACTAAAACTTATGGGAAACAGCAAAAGCAATACTCATGGCAAAAGCTATAACCATAAATGACTTCATATTTAAAAAGAAAGAATGAAATTAAGGAAAGTTAGCATTCATCTTAAAAAATGTGAAACAACAAAATCTACCAAAAGAGAGTAGGAAAAGAGAATTAACTTATGCAGTCTTAAAGTAATGGACTAGAAAACAAAACAAAATGAAAGTAGTAGAAGAGATAATACAAAAGCTAGTTTTCTGACAAGCTGAAAAGAGGTAAAAATCTTCTAATCCAAATTCAAGGGGGAGGGGAAGAAAGAGAATAGTTGAAAAGCAACAAGGTTATGGATGAGAGAGGAGACATAATCACATCTAGAAAAAGAATAAATTTGAAGTATATAAGAGAACACTACATGAAACTCTATGGCAACAAATTTTAAAATATAAAGAAAATAGGCAATATAAATAACCCAGATAAATAAAGAATTAGAAAACTTGAGTAGACCAGAAAAATACAGAAGAGGCTGAAGGAGTGTGAATATTTTCTATAAAAAATAGCAACTGATAACATCATAGCTAATTCATGGGCCCTCTCATTCTCCCTCCTGTTCCTTGTTCCTTTCTTTCTTTGTACCTTACACCAATATTTATCAAGTGCTTAGTATATATCAGTTACTGTTTCAGGCTGTAAGATACAATATTAAATGAAATAAGGTCCTTGTTCTTGAAGAGCTTACCTTCTATTTTACAGCTTGTAGATAAAGATGGTGGGCTGCACAATTAATTTTATGACCTCATAAATTGTAAAACCTGCTACAAAGAATATAAAATAACAAATTTATAGACCAATCTCACTAATGAGTATAGATATAAAAATAAGATGGGGCAGAGCAAGATGGCGGAGGAGTAGGAGACCTGGATTTCATCTGGTCTCAGGAATTCAGCTGGATAGGGATCAAACCATTCTGAATACCTATAAACTCAACAGGAGATCAAAGAAAAGAATAGCAACAACTCTCTGAACAGAAAAGCGACCACTTTCAGGAATGTAGGAGGTGTGGAGAAGTGAATCCGAGGCGATATTCAGGAGGATAGACGGTGGGGGAGGGGGCGTCCATCGGCTGCTTCTGGCAAGTGACAGAGCCTTGGAGCACAAAATCGGAACATTTAGAAGTCTGCTTCTCTGAGGGACATCACTCCAGTGGCTAAACGGGGGGTGGAACCCTCATGGGACAGTGTGGTCTCAGGACCCTCGGGGTCACAGGAAGACCAGGGGTGCCTGAATGCGGCAGAGCTCCCAGGTATTGGAGCAGGGAAGCAGGCTACAGAGACGGAGCTGAGGTGCGGGCTCTCAGCTTGGGGTTGCCATAAACCATGATCCGCGGCACAGTCGGGCCACTGCTCCTACAGCAGGGACCCAACAAGCAGCAGATCCGGGGAGACTCCCCTTCCTCCCCTGGGAGGAGCAGCACAGGAGCACACCACAGAGTTCTGCTGGGTTTGGAGACTCCACACCGAGTCGGGTGCCAGAGATACAAACGCTCGATCACAGGACGGGTGAGCACGGAGTGCGGCCGGAGACTCGGGAGATGGGAGTGATTGACTGCTTTTCTCTGGCGGCACACTGAGGAGCAGGGCCCTGAGTTCTTAGCTCCTCCAGGATGGAGATTGGGAGGCCACCATTTTCACTCTCAACCTACAAAGCTGTACAGAAAACTTGCAGGGAAAAAAAATCCCGGGAGAAAACAGGAGCAGATTACTTAGCCCGACCAGCAAGGGCGGGGTAATTCCGCCTCTGGCAAAGACATTTGGGAACCATGGCAACAGGCCTCTCCCCTAGAAGATCAACAAGAATAGCCAGCCAAGACCAAGTTTACCAATCAATGAGAACGGCAGAACTCCAGTGCTAGGGGAATAATGCACATAGAATCCATGGCTTTTTTCCCATGATTCTTTAAACTTTCAAAGTTAATTTTTTTAACTGTCTTTTTTTTTTTGAATTTTTCTTTTTCCCTTTTTCAACCAACATCTTATCTTCTTTTTCCCTTTTTCAACCAACATCTTATCAATCCTTTTTTAAAAAAAATTTTTATTTTTCATTTTTAGAGTCATACTCTATTCCTTCAGAGTAGTTACCCTTATTTTTGGCATATATATATATATGTTATTCTCTCTTTAAAATTTTGACATACATTTTCTTCTAACAGGTCAAAATATACCCTAAATCTCTAGTGTATGGTTTTGTTCTACTCTCCTGCCTGATCACATTCTCTCCCTTTTTTTTCTTTTCGTTTTTTTTAAAATGTGAATTTTAAAAAAAGAAATTCTTATTTCTTTTTTCCAACAACTTCTTACCAATTCCTGTTATAAAATTTTTATAATTTTCATCTTTAGAGTCACATTCCATCCCTTCATCATATCAACCCTTATTTTTATACATATATAAGTTTTTCTTTCTTTAAAATTTTGAGAAGCACTGTCTTCTAACAGACCAAAATACACCCCAAATCTAGTGTGTGGCACTGATCTATGCACCAGTCTGATCATATTTGATCATATTCTGAATTTTTTTGTTTTGTTTTGTTCTGTTTTTATTTGTTTTTATCTTCTTCTTTTCCCTTTTTTTTCTTATTCCTTTCTGTTTCTTTCCCTTTCTTTTCCCCTGGCTTCAGGTCTTTTCTGATTTGTTTAGAGTATATTTTCTGGGGACATTGTTAACCTGTTAACATTTTGTTCTCTCATTAATCTATTCTCC
>NW_027784992.1:0-288 GCF_054177405.1 Leptonychotes weddellii | reverse complement strand
TTGTGTGAGCTCTGTCTGGTGGACAAGGGGAGCCCTTTGGGCCTGGCCTTAGTCTCTCCCTAGTCTCTCCCAGAGCTCCAGAGGTCAACTTGACAGGCCTAAGCTCTACACCACCCATAAATCACAGGATGAGCACACACTATTGGATATGGATGACCCAAGGCCGCACGTAGTGTTAAACAAAGGGCATTTGTTTATCATGGCAGAAGTTCCCAAGGGCTCAGAGGTTAGGTCCCAGGATTTAAGGGCAAGTGGTAAATGTTTAAACCTTTCTTTGGAATGTGGAGA
>NW_027784991.1:0-288 GCF_054177405.1 Leptonychotes weddellii | reverse complement strand
TTGCCTGAGCTCTTCCATGTTTCAAACGGTTTATATCCTTAATCCCTGAAGGGTACATTGACTGGATATAAAGTTTTGGCTCATACTGTTTTTTTTTCTTTGTGTTTCTTGAAGAAAATGTTTTCCACAATCACCTTATAATATATGCTACCTTCGAGAAGTCCTTTGCCAATCATATTTTCTTACCTTTTTAAATAACCCTCTACTTCTATTCTTGGACACCTTGGAGGTTTTTTCTTTGTCTCATAGTTTACTAAAATATGTCCCAGAGTTGACCATTCTGTGTCA
>NW_027784990.1:0-288 GCF_054177405.1 Leptonychotes weddellii | reverse complement strand
TGTAGATTTTTGGGCTTGACCCAGAACCACTAAATCAAAACTTCTGTGGATGGGCTGTGAACTCTGAATCCACACTTTGAATGAGCAGTCCGGGTAGTTCTTAGGCACACAGAGGTAAAAATAATCCTGGCTTAGGTGATAAAAACTGATGGGACCTGCATAACCCACAAACGGCTCAGGTTAAAAAGTCTGACGCCACCAAGTGTCAGCAAAGAAGCAGATCACCTGCTTGGAGTTTTTGTTCACACCTGCGGGAAGCTTACAGTGGTACCGCAACTGTGGAAAACC
>NW_027784989.1:0-288 GCF_054177405.1 Leptonychotes weddellii | reverse complement strand
TCTGGGCACTGAAAGGCCCGTAGCTCATGTATATTTTTATTTATTGAATGCCTACCTTGAAGTAAGATGACAGGGCAGAAGGTAAGCCTGTTAAACCCTTCCAGTAATTTCCCCCTACGGTGTTCTCAAGGTCACTTTGCAATTGGGGGCGGTGGGCGGCAGTGGGGTGACGGGGCAGGTGTCCACCCCTTCCCCGGAGCCTGTCACCACGGCTGGCGCACCTGGCGGGGACCCTCCGGTGGCCCCCGCGCCTGCCTTCCGTTTCCGGCATCCTCCAGGACTCTGGGG
>NW_027784988.1:0-288 GCF_054177405.1 Leptonychotes weddellii | reverse complement strand
GGGGCCTGAGTGAGTGCTGACGCTGGAAGAAATGTCCACATGACCACTAGACCCAAGGGCAGTGGTAAATGCTCATTGTTTTAAGCTGCTGAATGTGGGGATGATTTGTGGATTATCAATAGCAAACAGATACACTCTTACCTCTTTTATCTGTAAGGGAGGAAAATGGGGGAACACGCCTACCACATAATATAGATGATTTACACTACATCTCATATTTGATAGGTAATGCCTGTCAAATCCTATGTCCAAAGCACAGAGTGGGCATTCCCACAGATTGACTTCTGT
>NW_027784987.1:0-288 GCF_054177405.1 Leptonychotes weddellii | reverse complement strand
TGAATGCGGGCTTGGTTAGTCACATGGGACCTAAGGTCTGTGGAGAATTCATCTGCCACCTCCACAATGGAGTGAGGGTTTGGGTGGGCCACCAAGAATAGATGGGCTGTACTCCTTCCTTCAATCACGACAGCTCCAAAAGTTTAAATTTCGTTTTCCTTTCTTAAAATGCACTTTTTAAAAAACATATAATGTATTGTTTGTTTCAGGGGTACAAGTCTGTGATTCATCAGTCTTACACAATTCACATCACTCACCATAGTACATACCCTCCCCAGTGTTTAAAAT
>NW_027784986.1:0-288 GCF_054177405.1 Leptonychotes weddellii | reverse complement strand
CAATGCTGTACCTAGTAGAAAGAACTCTTGGTCCATTTCCATGATTTGACTCTATTTGCAAGGGAATTGCTAGGATTCCTGGTATGAAGGGAAGAGCAGTGATTATGTTCTCTTTAGAGGCTCTATACTCAGAAACTTCTTCCTCATGCTCTGACCTTCCCTGAAATCTTTAATAAGATTGCAGAAATAAGAATCAAAGCCTTCCTATAGAAATTTCAGTAATGCATAGTCTGATACAATGGTTCTCAACCCTATTGGACCCAATGCTTCCATTTTGTTTGTTTTTTG
>NW_027784985.1:0-288 GCF_054177405.1 Leptonychotes weddellii | reverse complement strand
AGCAGGGAGTCTGCTTCTCCCTCTGACCCTCCCCCCTCTCATGCTCTCTCTCTCTCATTCTCTCTATCAAATAAATAAATAAAATCTTTAAAAAAATACATATCCTTTAATTTATCTACTATGGGACATTTATATAATATATAAATATTATATAATAAATGAATTATGTAATATATAAAATAACTAAAAAAGTATGCTTCATTTTATCCTAAAAGCTTAGCCAACAAAGAACTGAAATGTAACATAATAATTTTCAGAAATTTGGTCAGGCTATTCATTAAATGCAGT
>NW_027784984.1:0-288 GCF_054177405.1 Leptonychotes weddellii | reverse complement strand
CCTACTTTTGTATCTTTGGGGTAAATACCCAGTAGTGCAATTGCTGGATCGTATGGTAGCTCTATTTTCAACTTTCTGAGGAACCTCCATACTGTTGAAAACAGGATGGGCATTAGTTTTTAAAGCTTCCAGGTGTGGCCAGGGTTAAGCGCTATGGATCTAGTTGCTTGTTCCAACAGTTGGTCTTCAGCAGAAACTGAGTGAATATCTGTCAAGGTTTTCTATTTTTTTTTATTTTACTTTATTTTATTTTATTTATTTTTGCGAGAGAGAGAGTGCACGAGTGTG
>NW_027784983.1:0-288 GCF_054177405.1 Leptonychotes weddellii | reverse complement strand
TGGCTGGTGGCTCCCCAGGCCACAGCACTTAACAGTGCTACTCAGTGACCCCAAGGATGCCCTACTCCTGGTCCCATCTCTGCCAAACTACTGAGAGAGTCTCTTCAGGTTGGTAAATACATGATGCATACTGAAGAAATAAGAGCACTGAACATTGTTACAACAGTAATAGGCTTAAAAATTGAAAAACTATTAGGAGAAGAAGAAAAAAAATGTAATTATAGTGAATTACTTAAATGCACCAATCTCAGTTTATGAGAGCAAGTATACAAAAACAAAGAAACAAAT
>NW_027784982.1:0-3427 GCF_054177405.1 Leptonychotes weddellii | reverse complement strand
GTCCCACTCCCCTCCTCTCTCCCCCCCCCCCGCCCCCGACTCCTCCCTCTCTCTCTTTCTATTACACTCTTTTTGGACTAGCCAATATTTTGTGCCTGATCCCCAATGTGGTACTTGTTACCAAACTTGGCTAAATACAGCATTCTCTCCATTTCATGTTTCTCATATTCCTTCCATCTGACATAGAGCACGGCTCCCTGCGGGTACAGACTGACCCTCTGACTCGTGCACCCACCCGCAAAGCCACCACGCGGGAGGGGCCCGAGCTCACTTCCCGCCCCCCAGGAGGGCCCGTAGGCCCCCTCCCAGGGACTCTTCCCTCAAGGAAACCACCTCTTACTCTGTCATCATTGATTAGTTTGGCCTGCGCTTGGACTTCCCATCAGTGGGATCACGCAGCACAAACCCTCCTTTGTCCACCTTCTTTGGTTCCACGTGACTTTGGCGAGATTCATTCATGTTGTCAGATGCAGGGATTGGCTGTTTTCACTGCCGGACAGAATTCTATATACAATGTATGCATCCAGCTCCTGGAGGTGGACTGCCCGGTTTGGGGCCCCCAGGGAGAACTCCGTCCATAAGCAACCATGCGCACATCTTTGGTGACCATCGCACTGTATTTCTGCTGGGCGTAGGTCCACATGTGGAACCACCAGTGGACTGTATCCCGAGCAATACGCACTCCTGGTGTTCCAGAGTCTTTGGGAATCTCCGCGCCTCGAGCCCTCCAGTCTCTCCTTTGATCCGCACTGGAGCTCCGACGGAGCCTTCGCCCCTCCCCCCCCCCCCCATTTTGCAGAAGGGAAGCTAGCGGGTAGAACGTAGGAAGCATTTAGTGAGCAGTTTCTATATGCTGGTACCACACCAGGACAGATGACAGAGCATTCACTGAGGACCTTCTGTGTGCTGGATCTGTGCCAATAAAGTTCACAGAGCATTTATGGAACACCTTCTGTATGCTGGATCCGTGTTAAGTGTACTTCACTGAGGATTTGTGAGCACCTCCTCCCTGCTGGATCCGTGCCATACAGTTCATAGAGCATTTGTTAAGCACCTTCTGTATGCTGGTTTTACACTGTGAACTAGGGACAGTGCATTGGGGTGACCTGGCCCTGCCCTCAAGAAGCTCACAATCCAGAAGGCATCGAATCCAAGCAGAAATCCCAATACAATACCATGTGATTAGTGCTCCTCATCCTTCCGGGAAACATTCAGGAGCACCTACTCTGTGCCGGCTGGAGTTGAGAGGAGGGACACAGCATAGTGTGAAGGCTTCCAAGAGAGGACAGGCTCCCCAAGGCTCAGGCACACCCTGATGTCCGAGTGCCTGGCAGAGCACCCGGCCCCATAGTGGGCACCGGCAGACAGGTAACGAGGGATAAGTGAGTTTACCAGATGAAAAGAGAGGTAGGAGAGGGAAGGGTGCTCCTGGCCCAGGGAGCAGCAGACGGGAATGTGCAGAGCACATGGCAAGCAGCCCAGTGCGTGCAGGGCAGTGTTATGAGCTGAACTGTGTCTTCCCAAAATTCCTATGCAGATGGCCTAACCCCCAGTACCTCAGAAAGTGACCTCATCTGGAAACAGAGCTGTTGCAGATGTCCTCAGTTAACATGAGGTCCCACCGGAGGAGGGCGAGCCCCTCATCTGCTACGACTAGGGTGCTTATGGGAAAAGGAGAGCCACAGAGCCGAAGCCCATGAGACAATGGAGACGCAGACTCCACCGTGATGTGACCACGAGCCAAGGGACACCTAGGGCTGCTGAAACCACCAGAGGCTGGGAGACAGGCACAGAAGCTTCTCCTTCGGAGCCTCCAGAAGGAATCAAACCTGCCATCACCTCAATTTTGGACTTCTGGCTTCCAGAGCCGAGAGACCAAATTTTTGTTATTTTAAGTCACAAAGCGTATGGTCACTTGTTACTGTAGCCCTGCAGACACTAAGACAGGTTCGTGCGGTGTTCATCTTGATAGGTCCTGCCCAAGAGCCCCCAAGGGGGCTGTGCCAACGGGACTGGGGGGCGACAGATGCCAACTGCGCAGGGACACAGCTGACGCCTTTCTCCAAGGTGGGAAACCGAGCCTGGGGCTGAGGGAGTTCTTGTCCACCTGCCATCAGGCGCGGCCCGGCCGCCCTCTCCTCTGCTCCCTTAACAAACACAAATAAGCCACCCACGGTGCCAGCCTCACGGGTCCAAGGGCAATGTCGCGTTGCCGTGGCGACCCGCGATGGGCAGTTCTTTATTTGTTTCTGGGTTCCACAAAACCCTCCTTGTCTCTGCCCCATGCTGCAGCCGCTGAACAGAAGAAAGGCGGGCCGAGAAAGAGGCCGGGAGGCCAGGCCCCAGGGCCGGGGGCAAACGCCCAAGAAACAGAGTTCCCACAACCCTCCAGAACCAAGAACTTTTTCTTTCCCTCCTTTTGGCCTACTTTCTTTCTTCGGAGCCTCTAGGCAGACATTCCTTAAGAGGACAATGAATTGTTTTCTTGAGGTTTCCACTTTCCCTTTGCATTTACCTACAGTATAATTTTTTTCTTTTTTTAGCTACCCAGTTTCATGAGTCTGGGCAAATGAAGACTGCCATGTCACAATCCCACAACCAAGACAAATAACAGATCCTTCATCCTCCCCAAACGCCCGCACACGCTGGGCCCCCGGTACCTGTCTCCAGGCGCGTAACCACCACCCCGTTCTCTGCCCCTACAGCTTTGCCTTTCCAGAATGTCGCATAAATGCAGTCACGGGGTCGGCCTGCAGTGTTTTTGTTTGGGGATTTTTTTTAACGTCTAAAAAGAATCTATTTTATAAAGTCAAAGTGCATTCTTGCATGGAAAGAAACTGCTCTGAACGCCAAGCAGGGATCTACTTAGTTCTATTTATTTATTTTTTTTTTTTTTTAAGATTTTATTTATTTATTTGAGACAGAGAGAATGAGAGACAGAGAGCATGAGAGGGAGGAGGGTCAGAGGGAGAAGCAGACCCCCTGCTGAGCAGGGAGCCCGATGCGGGACTCGATCCCAGGACTCCAGGATCATGACCTGAGCCGAAGGCAGTCGCTTAACCGACTGAGCCACCCAGGCGCCCTACTTAGTTCTATTTAAAATGCACCTAAGACAAACTTGTTTTATACAAGGAGAAAATGGGCCTTCCTAAATCACACATTACTGTCTTGACGATTATGCTCAACACTTCCATCTTTTTTTTTTTTTTTTTCCTGCATAGCCTCTTGAGTTCGGCTTTTTTCACTGGGCATCACGCATGTGAGGTCCATCCATGTTTGTTGCCGTGTTCCAATGGCTCCTTCCTTTTTACTGCTAAGCGCTATTCCATTGTCTGGATGTACAATGGCTTGTTTATCCATTCCCCAGTAGAGAGATAATGGAGTCATTTTTAACAGATGAAACATATAGATAAAATTTAGAATGTTC
>NW_027784981.1:0-288 GCF_054177405.1 Leptonychotes weddellii | reverse complement strand
CAGCCCAACACTAACAGCAATTCGCATTTATCTAATGATGCAGTTTTGCAAATAATGGTCACAGTTAAGATTATAAAACATGTGCTCTCTGCCAGACTAATTAACTCAGTTATTCCTTAAACAAACGAAGAGACAAAATAAACAGAATAAACCCCGTGAGGCTGGCACTGGTCATATCTCTATTTTATTTAAAAAAAAAATACAGGAAGAAATTAAGGCATAAAGAGTCATTCATCTAATGTATTATGAAGCTACAATTCAAGCAGACATCTTAGCTCCAGAGATAAT
>NW_027784980.1:0-288 GCF_054177405.1 Leptonychotes weddellii | reverse complement strand
CTTGATGCCTGGGAAAACAATAAGTATTTCTCTAGTTCCTCTGGTCATATCTGTCCACTAATGTCTTAGGGAGACAAAAAGACAACACAGGAAGGCAAGGTGAGGACCTAAGTCTGAACTTCTTGCTCAGAAATTGAGAAATCTCTGAATATAAACTAATTCCATAAGGATTCGTACTTTTTGTCCCTAAATTTGTATGGTATAGGTCTTGTACTTCATCGTACTAAAATATACAAACTGGAGAGAGCAAAAATCACTCTGTATTGACCGTGAGCTTAATTCCAATGG
>NW_027784979.1:0-288 GCF_054177405.1 Leptonychotes weddellii | reverse complement strand
GATTTTGCTACCCTGCATTTCCTGAAGGGTTCTCCCCTACGTGCTGGTGCTGGGGGGAGAGGTGCAAAGACCAGGAAATGACAGGAGCGAAACTGTAGGCCTGACCTCTGCCCGAGGCTTACGATCCAATTCTGTAGGACCAAGTTCTTTCCAGCTTAACAGTTGTTAAGAACATCCCAGCCAGGGGGCGCCTGGGTGGCTCAGTCGGTTAGGCGACTGCCTTCGGCTCGGGTCGTGATCCCGGAGTCCCGGGATCGAGACCCGCGTCGGGCTCCCCGCTTGGCGGGG
>NW_027784978.1:0-288 GCF_054177405.1 Leptonychotes weddellii | reverse complement strand
TTGAGGAGGGCACGTTCTGCATGGAGCACTGGGTGTTGTGCACGAATAATGAATCATGGAACACTTCATCTAGAACTAATGATGTAATATATGGGGATTAACGTAAGAATAAAAAAAAATTAAAAAAAATTATCTGTATGTTAAAAGGAAATATCTTCTAAATAAAAAAATAACAAATTTTCAACTTGAACAAATACCTAGAAAATTATCAGAAAAAAACAGTGTGTGTGGGTCATGATGAGGGTTATGAAAACTAACCATGATTATAAATTACTCATATTAGAAAAT
>NW_027784977.1:0-288 GCF_054177405.1 Leptonychotes weddellii | reverse complement strand
TAACTCAGATTCCACTCTGCTTTGGTCTGTGCCCAGAGCCCCCTTCCTAACCCCTCCCAAGATCTGCTCCTTCTCCTTCCTTAGGACTTAGGTCAGATGACCCTTCCTCATTCCCTGAGTCCCCATCCAAGTCCGCCTGCCTGTCCCTCCGGTGCTTCAGCCTGGTTAAATTCCTTCCCAGCACGTTTCAGCCTCTGATATTGTCTGCAGTGTTGCTCATTGCGTGTGTCCCGCCAGGAGTGCAAGGTCTGTGGGGGCAGGACAGGGATCACGGCTGCATCCCCAGAG
>NW_027784976.1:0-288 GCF_054177405.1 Leptonychotes weddellii | reverse complement strand
TGGTGAACTTTTCATGTCACATCAACCATCTGCAGGTCTTTGGAAAAGTTTATTCAGTTCTCCCCATCTTTAAAATTGATTTTTTTTTCCCCCCTCTGGTTAGAGTCATAAGAGTTCCTTGTATATCTTAATTATAAACTTCTTATCAGTTACAAGATCTGCAAATATTTTCTCATCCCAAATGCTTTTTCATTTTGATGGTCTTTTCCTGTGTAGAAAGTTTTTTAATTTGAGGTAGTCCCATTTTGCTTTTTGATGCTTGTGCTTTTGCTATTGTGCCTAGGAAAT
>NW_027784975.1:0-288 GCF_054177405.1 Leptonychotes weddellii | reverse complement strand
TGTGATTTTCATTTAAGCTCTTCTAGTACCCATGAAAGAATAAATAGCACCATGGTGTGTGTGAAGAACAGCAGCTAAAGCTCTAATAAGCAAACACAGAAGGAATGGAATTAAAAAGTATTAAAAATTAGAAGAATGGTAGCTAAAGATGACAAAATAGGTGAAAACCAGAGGAGTGGAAAAGTTAGCCATCTTGAAAAAAGTCCATCATCCTTGAGTCTGCAATTTAAACATTTTTTTTTAATTCTTATGTTAATCCCCATACATTACATCATTAGTTCTAGATGA
>NW_027784974.1:0-288 GCF_054177405.1 Leptonychotes weddellii | reverse complement strand
GGAATACTACATCTAAAACTAATGATGTAATGTATGGTGATTAACATAACAATAAAAAAAAGAGAGAGAATAAGGCACATAAATTCTTTCATAAAGGTGAACTGGACTCCAGCAAGAATTTCTCACAGGGATGCTTATATAAACACATTGAATAATGTAGTGGATAATTATTTTAATAAGTATGAGAGCCTGGACATTTGTATACTTCGACTGAAGAACCAGCCTTCCGTATCTGAAAAGAAAATCTTCCTCCAGCACACATCAATTTTATAGACAGACTCTAAACAG
>NW_027784973.1:0-288 GCF_054177405.1 Leptonychotes weddellii | reverse complement strand
GGGCACCCTCATCCAGCACCTGAAGGAGCACGTTCTTCACGGCAACATGGGCAGCGGAGACGTCCTGCTGTATTACACCACGGTAGGCGGGCTCCGAGGGCGCCAGGAGCCAGGAACCGGGCTGTGTATCGGGGCGGGTGCCCTCCGGTCCGCTGCGCCCCTCCCGTCACTGGCTTTGGTCCCTTCAGGGCCAGTGTGACTGGTCATGGGTTTTGTGATGGGGGCATTCTCTTGCGTGAGCCGGGTGGGCCCAACGGGAGCACACGGGTCCTGGTACGAAGGCGGCGG
>NW_027784972.1:0-3428 GCF_054177405.1 Leptonychotes weddellii | reverse complement strand
TTGTTGTTGTTTTGCTATTGAGTTCTTTGAGTTCCTTATATATTTTGGAGATTAACCACTTATCAAATCCATAGTTCTCAAGTTTCTCCCATTTTGTAAGTTGTTTTTTCATTTGTTGATTACTTCTTTTGCTATGCAGCTTTTTAGTTGATGTAGTCTCACTTGTTTATTTTTTTGCCTTTGTTGCTTCTACTTTGGAGTTATATCTGAAAAATCATTGCCAAGACCAATGTCAAGGAGCTTTCCTCCTGTTTTCTTCTAGGAGTTTTATGTTTTGAGGTCTTACAATTAAGCCTTTAATCCATTGCGAGTTAAGTTTTGTGAGTGGATATCTGAACTTAAAAAAAAATCCATCTTGGACGTCCCTAACCATTTCACTCAGTTATTATCCAGCAAAATTATACCAAATAAATACCTTCTCTCTTGCAAGAATCACTATTTGTTGTTGTTGTTTTTTTAAGACTTTATTTGACAGAGAGGGAAAGAGAGCACAAGCAGGGGGAGCGGCAGGCAGAAGAAGGAGAAGCAGGCTCCCCGCTGAGCAAGGAGCCCGATGTGGGGCTCTATCCCAGGACCCTGAGATCATGACCTGAGCTGAAGGCAGCCCCTTAACCGACTGAGCTACCCAGGCGCCTCAAGAATCACTATTTGTTATAAGAACCTTTTTTAGAGTGGTAGCTTTATCCTATTCCTGTCTTTACCAAAGCCACTTTTGTGCTTAACTGTTCCCTCCTTCATCCGGACTCTCCCCAACCTTTGAGAAAACAACAGGCTTTCTAGGAAGGGATTCATTATTTCGTTCATTCATTCATGAAACAAATCTTTTCTGAGAACTTACTACACACCAAAGGCTAGGTAAGATGCAGAGGATGCAGTGAGGAGCAAACAAACAAAAACAATTTCGGGCTCCCAGTGTGAGGTGGGTCCCCACATCGCAGTTCAGAAAGGGAATGAATGCAAGGTCAAGACATGGGGGCATCTATCTCACCCAGCACCTCAGAAAACTTGACAGGGCCCTCCCAGGGACACAAGTCACTGCGCACTTCTTGGGAAGGCTTTGATATTGAGAGAGGATTTAGGTAAAATAAATGCAGAAAGGACGAGAGCGTCTGCAATTCAGGCAGAAAATAAGCAAACTCGGTTAAAACAAGCAAACAAGCAAAACTCTTCAAAGCAGCACACTCTGAAAGCTTCGCAGACTCTCCCCATCCTGGTCTGAGGAGTCACCAGGTGAATCTGGAGATAGGGCGGCGAACGTGGCCCCACTCCAGGTCTCGGGTGGCCGCGGGACACCAACTGGAGGCTGCGGGGCTGGGGGCCGCCCCGGAGCGTCCCACCGGCCGCTCTCCAGATCCCGAGCTTCTCAGCTGCGCCCTGGAACCGCGCTGCGGGGTGTGCGGCGGGGCGGGGGACGCCGGGCCTGGTCTGCAGGGCGAGGCGAGGCGAGGCGAGGCCGGGCCGGGCGGGGGTGGGGGCCACGCCTCGGCAGAGGCGGGCCGGGCCGAGCCTATTTGAGGCGCTGAGCCACCGCCCGGTCAGGGATCGCACCACCTCAGCAGAAGCCGCCCCCGCAGCAAGCGAGCGAGCGCCGAGGCGTCGGGTGAGTGGCGGGGCCGCGGGACGCGGAGGGAGCCCTCTGACGGCCCCGACCCGGCAGGGGCGAGGGCGCCCGGGCGGGGGCTGGGGGCTGGGGGCTTGCCGGACGGCGGGTGGGCGCGAAGAGGCGGGGGGTCGCGTGAGGAGCTGGGGGCACCGGGGCACTCGAGGCTTTGACCCCTCGAGAGAGCGCAGTCTGAGGCTCTGGGAAAGTTAGCGGCGCTTTACAAAGACTCACGCACTGATCCCGGGGCGGGGGATGAGGGGCGCGGGGCACCCTCCCCGGCGACTGGCAGCCTCGGCCACGGCGTCCCGCCCGCGAGCCGGGGGTGGGGGAGGGCGCGCTCAGCAACCCCAGCGGCCCGCCCCAGTGTGGGATTAGGAAGCGGGTCCTCCTTCCCTGGGCGCGGGGGGCCTGCCCAGGGACCCTGGAGGCAGCCCCTGCGCCCCTTGATTGGGCTGCGCGGCCGCTGGATTTGGCTGTGGGGCGCGCGCGAGCCCTCCTAGCAGGCCCGGCCGCGGTAGGGGCTGCCGCCGCTCTCTGGGTGCTGATCCCACAGAAAGTGGTGATGTCCCAGGGCCTGAGTGGGCATGCGTCTGGCTTGGCGAGCAGTGCACATCCAAACTTTTGCAAATCAGTGACTCATCCCTGCCCAGACTGGCTAATTTGGGCATTATCCCAGATCTGTGCTAAGGACGTGTAGGGTGTGGCAGAATGTTGGTCCGAAAATCGGGGGACAGCTTTTAAAACAGGTTTGAAGATGTATTCTGAATTATCAGGTGCTGAAATAAAAACACTATAATGTATCCACTCTGAGGAGTAGGAGCTGAACGGCAGAGAGTCAGAGACACGTACGGTGAGGCTGTGACTTCGGCTTCAGGCCCACCCCTTTAAGTTAGTGATTCCTAGTCCAGATACTGTGGAAGTTTTGTAAAGTGACTCCTGGGAGTTGGGTTGCTGGGCAGTGAAGACGGCTGAACCGCAGTGACCCAGTCTGTTTCTGGGATTCTGGGAAAGGAATGGAAGACAGTTCATCTGTGATCGTTGGGAGATGGGAACTGCTTCC
The DNA here is from genome assembly GCF_054177405.1 of Leptonychotes weddellii. Lineage (NCBI taxonomy): Eukaryota > Metazoa > Chordata > Mammalia > Carnivora > Phocidae > Leptonychotes > Leptonychotes weddellii. Next base: position 765 of record NW_027784972.1, on the reverse strand, counting down.
TAACTTCATAATGTTCGGGGGTTACACTCAGAATCAGCACCTACTCCGTGTTCTGGGGAAAAGTTTGATGATGGTCTTTGAATGTTTTGAGCTTCAAAGTGCTAGAAGGTTACTCACCAGGTTACTTAAGTAGCAGAGGAGGGGGAACACTGCCTGATAGATTGACCCCCAAAGCTAGTTTTTTGCAGGCGTCCTTAAACAATGATGTTTCCCTGTGCTACAAGTATACATCAGTGCTTTGCTGTGAAGACTTCACTTATTGCTAGTGAGGTCAAGGGCCAATGCTGGTCTCACCTATAGTTTGGGTACCTACTTGCCTAGAACCTCATCAGCCAGACTCAACATCTTAACCGCAGAGACTTGCATGCATATATTATAACCTGAGCATGTCACATTGACCTTAAATACAGTTGGCTTGTGAGATTATTGTATCTGAGACTCATGGTTAACTGATCTAAAACATAGCCTCCCTTTCCTGTGATGGCTTGGGAAACAGGCTCCTGCTGAGGACAGCTGGGTTAACATTTGGTGTCTAGTGCCTGAACTGGTTCTTCTTCTTTTTTTTTTTTAAATTATTTTTTTAAGGATTTTTATTTATTTACTGAGAGAGAGAATGATAGAGATAGAGCATGAGAGGGAGGAGGGTCAGAGCGAGAAGCAGGCTCCCCGCTGAGCAGGGAGCCCGATGCGGGACTCGATCCCGGGACTCCAGGATCATGACCTGAGCCGAAGGCAGTCGCTCAACCAACTGAGCCACCCAGGCGC
>NW_027784971.1:0-288 GCF_054177405.1 Leptonychotes weddellii | reverse complement strand
TGTGGTCCAGCCCCGTGCTGGGGTTGAGCCCTGCGTCGTGGGGCTCTGCGTGCTCAGCAAGGAATCAGCTTGAGGATTCTCTCTCCCTCTCCCTCTGCCCCTCCCCTTCTCTGAAATAATCTTTTAAAAAATCATGAGAAAATACGTTTACAGTACTATACTGTATTTATCAAAATAAGCACCTCTTAAGTGTACCTGCGCAGCTCAAACACATGTTGTTCAAGGGTCGACTGCACCTTAAATCCAAGAGAGGTCAGGCTTTTGCCAGTGAGACTGAACATGAGGACA
>NW_027784970.1:0-288 GCF_054177405.1 Leptonychotes weddellii | reverse complement strand
GGCTGTTTTAGGATTAAACAATTCCATAGGATTATAAGGATTCCATGGTTTGATTTGTATATTTGAAAGATCTCTCTGGCCACATTGAAAATAGGGAATTCAAAGGCCCAAAGCAAAGAAAATACTTACAATATTTCAGTTGTGAGTCAGAAATTATAAAGGTCTGAAATGAAATAATGATGGCAAGAATGGGCAAGAAGAGGACTTTCCACAAACAGAGAAAGACATGTATCATATGACCTCACTGATATGAGGAATTCTTTTTTTTTTTTATTCTTATGTTAATCC
>NW_027784969.1:0-288 GCF_054177405.1 Leptonychotes weddellii | reverse complement strand
CTGTTGGCTGTTGAGAATGATGTGCTGTGAACATGGGTGTGCAGATATCCCTCAGAGCCCTTGCTTTCAGCTGCTGAGTTTACAACCAGAAGTGGGGTTGCTGGTCACAGGGTGACGCTGTGCTTCATTGTTCTGAGGAGCAACCACACCTTTGTCCGTAGCAATTGTGCTATTTTACATTCCCGCCAGGAGTGCTCCAGGGCTCCCCCATCCTCACCAACGCGTCTTCCTTTCTTTCCATAAGAGGTGCCAGCTTACTGGGTGTGCTGGAATCGCGTTTCACTTCTG
>NW_027784968.1:0-288 GCF_054177405.1 Leptonychotes weddellii | reverse complement strand
TGACCTCATCTTTTAGCTCTGAGTATGGCAGAATGAGTGAACTCTACTGAAAATGGCTGCTAGGGACTCGTCATCTTCGGGACAGAGGCAGGTTTCAATTAAGGCCAGAGTGTATCAGTTCCACAAAGTGTTTCATGATGCAGAGGAGTTTGTTTACCAAAATTGTGGTTCCAGAAGGAACACTGAAAATTTCTAATTGCCTGTTTAACAAACTTTCTCTCCAACTTTATATTCTTGAGAGTAGAAGGCATGAATTTTTTTGTATTCCATGCTGTAAAGAGTGCAGAC
>NW_027784967.1:0-288 GCF_054177405.1 Leptonychotes weddellii | reverse complement strand
TCCAGAATGGCTGCACCAGTTTGCATTCCCACTAACAATGCAAGAGGGTTCCTCTTTTTCTGCATCATCACCAACACTTCTAATGTCTGTACATATGTTGGAGGATACAGTAAAATACAGTAAGCCTAAATGAGGAAAATGTTGAGGTACAGAGCACTGTAGGATATTGACAATAAAAATTTGTAGAAGTTAGAAGTAGATTTTTGAAGGACAGCATGGCAGAATTCTTTAGATATGAGAGAAAAGAGCAAGAAGTGCCAGTATTCAAGTTAATTGACTTAAATACTA
>NW_027784966.1:0-288 GCF_054177405.1 Leptonychotes weddellii | reverse complement strand
GAGTGGGAGAGGGAGAAGCAGGCTTCCCACAGAGCAGGGAGCCCGATGTGGGACTCGATCCCAGGACCCCGGGACCATGACCTGAGCCCAAGGCAGTCGCTTAACCAACTGAGCCACCCAGGCGCCCTTTGTTTTCATTTTTAGACAAGCATACGCAAAAAAAGAAATGTCAGATAGATATTCTCAGAGATCATTTTTATTCTCTAATAGGAATAAATTCCAGTGATACTACATTTAGGAGGAATTTTTTAGAGAAATGAGAATGGAGAAAACATTTCTCCAGTGGAT
>NW_027784965.1:0-288 GCF_054177405.1 Leptonychotes weddellii | reverse complement strand
TAAGGGTTGGCAAACCGTGGCCCACAGGTCATATTGCCCACGGCCTGCTTTTGTTTGATCTGCGAGCTAAGAATGGTTTCTACATTTTTAAAGGGTTATTTTAAAAAAGAGAAGAAATGTGCTCCAGACACCATATGGCCCCCAAAGCCTAAAATCTGTGCTATCTGACCTTTACAGAAAAAAAAAAATCTGCTTACCTCTGGTCTCAAGGAATGCTGACTGCATTATTATTAACAGCAAAAGATTGGAAACAACCCCCAGGCTCCACCTTAGGGGACTGGGTGAGTG
>NW_027784964.1:0-288 GCF_054177405.1 Leptonychotes weddellii | reverse complement strand
GGGGAAGCTCGTTTTCAGAGTTGTGCGAGCCCCACGTTCCCGCGGGCATCTCTGACCCTGGTCCCGGGGTGGCCGTGGCGCGTGCTGACCTCCAGCCACGCTCAGCTGCAGGTGCAGGGAAGAGGCAGGTGGGGGGGGGGTTGGGCTGTCACCTGAAGATAAAAACAAGCTCATGCCGGCATCACATGGGCGTCTACATTGTGTGGTCAGGACGTGTCCCTCGAAGGGACAGACCAGAGTCCAGCCACGTCCAGCTCAAAGGGGCCTCATGAGCCTGGAAGGGCCCGG
>NW_027784963.1:0-288 GCF_054177405.1 Leptonychotes weddellii | reverse complement strand
ATGCTCTCCCATCCATCTACTGGCTATAAGGTGGACTTCGCATGAGTGAGAAATTAACTTGTGCAAAGGCAGCCTACTGAATGTGAGAAGGTATTTGCAAATGGTATACCTGACAAGGGGTTAGTAGCCAAAATACATAAAGAACGTATACAATTACACATCAAACAAAAGAAATAATCTGATTAAAAATGGGCAGAAGAGGGGGGGCGGAGCAAGATGGCGGAGGAGTAGGAGACCTGGATTTCGTCTCCTCTCAGGAATTCAGCTGGATAGGGATCAAACCATTCT
>NW_027784962.1:0-288 GCF_054177405.1 Leptonychotes weddellii | reverse complement strand
GCGCCTGGGTGGCTCAGTCGTTAAGCGTCTGCCTTCGGCTCAGGTCATGATCCCAGGGTCCTGGGATCGAGTCCCACATCGGGCTTCCCGCTCTGCGGGAAGCCTGCTTCTCCCTCTCCCACTCCCCCTGCTTGTGTTCCTGCTCTCGCTATGTCTCTCTCTGTTAAATAAATAAAATCTTTAAAAAAAAAATAAAAAAATAAAAATAAATAAAAAAAAATAAAAAAAAACAACTTTTGAAGGGGTACTTGGGTGGCTCAGTCGGTTAAGCATCCGACTCCTGATTTC
>NW_027784961.1:0-3428 GCF_054177405.1 Leptonychotes weddellii | reverse complement strand
CTGGAATATTATGCAGCCATCAAAAGGAATGAAATCTTGCCATTTGCAACGACATGGATAGAACTGGAGAGTGTTATGCTAAGCGAAATAAGTCAATCAGAGAAAGACATGTATCACATGACCTCACTGATATGAGGAATTCTTAATCTCAGGAAACAAGGGTTGCTGGAGTGGTGGGGGTTGGGAGGGATCGGGTGGCTGGGTGATAGACATTGGGAAGGTATGTGCTTGGTGAGCACTGTGAATTGTGCAAGACTGTTGAATCACAGATCTGTACCTCTGAAACAAATAATACATGTTAAAAAAAAAAGAAGAAGAAGATAAGAGGAGGGGAAGGATGAAGGGGGGAAATCAGAGGGGGAGACGAACCATGAGAGACGATGGACTCTGAAAAACAAACAGAGTTCTGGGCGGGGGGAGTGGGAGGATGGGTTAGCCTGGTGATGGGTATTAAAGAGGGCACGTTCTGCATGGAGCACTGGGTGTTATACACAAACAATGAATCATGGAACACTACATCAAAAACTAATGATGTAATGTATGGTGATTAACATAATAAAAAAAGACAAAGACAAAAAAAAAAAAAGAGCATGCCATCTTGATCTCGAGGTTGTAAGCTCGAGCCCCACATTGGGTGTAGAGATTACTAAATAATCTTTAGAGAAAAAAAAGTTTAAGTAATCAAGACTGGTATTAGGAGAATAGATTAACATATCAGAATCAGGAGTCCAGAAACAGACCTACACATTAACAATTTTTTTTTTAAGATTTTTTTTATTTATTTATTTGACAGAGAGAGAGACAGTGAGAGAGGGAACACAAGCAGGGGGAGTGGGAGAGGGAGAAGCAGGCCTCCCGCGTAGTAGGGAGCCCAATGCGGGCCTCGATCCCAGGACCCTGGATCATGACCTGAGCCGAAGGCAGACACTTAACAACTGAGCCACCCAGGCGCCCCCACATTAACAATTTTTGACCAAGGTGCCAAGTTAATTCAGTGGGAAAAGGAAAGTATAACTGTTGATGGAACAACAGAATATCTGTATGAAATAGAAAGCCTTGACCCTTTTCTATTCAGATGTGCCTATGTATGTGCACGCCCCCCACACACAAAATCGTGGATTTAAATGTAAAAGTCAGAAAAAAAGGATGTAGAAAAAAAAGATTCATCTTTGATCTTGGAGTAGGTAAAGATTTCTTGGGTTGGACACAGAAAGCACTAACCAAGAAAGAAAAAAAAGGACGTTAGACTTCATCAAAATTCAAAATTTATGCAACATCTTAGGTCCTCTGAGAAGTACAAATTAAAACCACAATGATACACCATTTCACACCCACTAGAATAACTGAAAAAGACTAACATCCACAAATGCCAAGAATGTGAAGCCACTGAAACACTCTTACATTGCTGCTGGAAGTGTAAAATGTTCACCTGTTCACCAGTTTCTTAGTAAAGTTAAACATTCATTTGCCATCCAGTTCAGCAAATCCATTCCTAAGCATTTATGCAAGAAAATAAAAATAGGCTGGGGTGCCTGGTGGCTCAATCAGTTAAGCATCCCACTCTTGATTTCAGCACAGGTCATGATCTCTGTGTTGTGAAATCTTAATCCCTGCATTGGGCTCTGTACTGGGCATGGAGCCTGCTTAAGATTCTCTCCCTCTCCCTCTGCCCCTCCCTGACTTGTACATTCATGTGTGTTCTCTCGCTCTCTCAAGTAAATAACCAAAATCTTAAAAAGAAAAATGTTCACAAAAACATTAGAGTATATGTAAGTATAACAGTGTTGATATGAGCCTCAGTAATAGCCCAAAACAGAATGGATAACTGGTGTATTCATAAAATAGAAAACTACTCAGCATTAGAAATGAGCCAAGGCATATAACAACTAAATCACAAAACATCATTAAATGAAAGAAGTCAGAAAAGAATGCATGCCTTATGATTCAATGTATAACAAATGTAAGAACAGACATAACTAAAATGATGGAGGAATGAAAATAGACAAGGAAAAAAAGAAAATAGACAAGGAATTTTCTGGTGGTGATGGAAATGCTCTATAACTTGATTTCCATGATGGGTACATGGGTGTATTCTGTTTTTAACTCATTGAATGGAAAACCTAAGATCTGTGTATTTTACTGAATGTTGTAGTGATGCATCAATTGTTTTAAATACTTTATAGATCAGACAAGTGTCTGGAATACTGAACAATCTCAGACAGTTACCAATGGGTTGAGTACCATTGAAGACCATACTAATTGCTCTTCATGATACTTTCAAAAGGTCATTAGTGGACTTTAACTGAGGCAAATGGATAGGGATATCCAGAGATATTTTTGTTTTTAACATACACCGTCCATTAGACTAGTGGTTTTTAAGCCCTTTCTACCGAAACAAACCTAAACCGAACAGATTTCCATCAAGAACAATGCCTTAGAACCACTGCCCTGAAGGATTTCCTGTTAGGGATTCAGTGTAATCTGCTAACCAGAAACGCCCTAGGAAGATTCTGTAAAAGAATCAAAGACTAATTTATGTTGACAATATTCTCTTAAATAGTCAAGGCTCCTGGAGTTAGTCCCGAGAAATGTGAATTAATGTCAATAAAGTTTTCCAGGCTTTTTATTAAATGTCAGAGGAGGATTAAGGTTGACTATTCAATTGAGTATTTTCATGTACAATAACAAATGTAGATGGTATTGAGACAGAATTAAATAACTATAGACCCACAGTTCCCAAACTGAGCTGAGATGCCCCAGGCTCTGCTCTAACTCACAGGGCACTCAGGAGAGCAGTACTCACCACCAGTCACAAACCACTGGAGCTTCCAGCTCAAGGTTGTTCAGGGTCAACATTAGATCATGTTACATTACTTTAGAAGACAGTATGTATTCGTGTGGCTGGGTGACTCAGGGGTTTTTCAAGATGCAGGACTATCAGTGCTAAAATCGGAGAAGTCCCCAGCAAACCAGGACAAGTTGGTCACTCTACTGCTTTCATTGGAAACGACCCGAGCATTTTAGTTAGAGGCCTAATTTAGAGCAAAATGACCTGCCTTGAATTTCACCTCCATTTTGCTGTTTTTCTGTAAGAAGCAAAATGTTAAGTGCAGTGATTCTCAGAATTAGTTGTACATTAGAATCATATCAGGAGCTTTTTAAAACATCAAACATCCTATTCTGATATAATCTGGAGACTTTTTAAAAAAAAACTGATTTTGAGAGTTCCGACTCAGGCACTCCTGAGGTTTAACATTAGCCTCACCACCTACTATCTGTGGCACTTTAGATAAGCTGCTTACCTCTCTGAAGCAATCTCCTTTGTGAAATGGAGCAGAAGCACCTGTCTCACAAGGTTTTGTGAACAAGAGACATGAAATGCCTTGCTCAGTGTCTGGAACATGGCAGCCCTTTTTTTTTTTTTTTTT
>NW_027784960.1:0-288 GCF_054177405.1 Leptonychotes weddellii | reverse complement strand
TGGGTGTTATGTACAAACAATGAATCATGGAACACTACATCTAAAACTAATGATGTAATGTATGGGGATTAACATAACAATAAAAAATTAAAAAAAAAAAAAGAAACCACCTTCATACCAGACCTTAAAGAATTTCCACAGATAATGTTTTCAGTACAATAAGGGGTTCCCATTAAGAATTCCTACACACATAAACAAAGTACCATGTGCAAGAGTCAGACTAAACAAGATTCAGAGTCATGAAAACTTCTTAGAGTGGAATTATTAGAAACAGAATATAAGAATGTT
>NW_027784959.1:0-288 GCF_054177405.1 Leptonychotes weddellii | reverse complement strand
GCCTGGGTGGCTCAGTTGGTTAAGCGACTGCCTTCGGCTCAGGTCATGATCCTGGAGTCCCGGGATCGAGTCCCGCATCGGGCTCCCTGCTCAGCAGGGAGTCTGCTTCTCCCTCTCCCGCTCCCCCCTCTTGTGCTCTTTCTCTCTCTCACTCTCTCTCTCAAATAAATAAATAAAATCTTTAAAAAAAAAAAAAAAAGAATACTGACAGGAACTAAAAAAGCTCAGTGGGCGGCAGGCGGGACAGCACTGAGGCCTGGTGACATGTCACCAGGAGTTGACTGGTAT
>NW_027784958.1:0-288 GCF_054177405.1 Leptonychotes weddellii | reverse complement strand
GGCGGGGAGTCTGCTTCTCCCTCTGACCCTCCCCCCTCTCATGTGCTCTCTCTCATTCTCTCTCTCTCAAATAAATAAATAAAATCTTTAAAAAAAAAAAAAAAACTTGGAGAACCAGAAGGAACTGGGCTGATAGATACAAAGTGCTAAATGGAAAAATAATAACTGCCAAACAGGAATCCTGTATCTAGCAAAACCGTTTTTCAAAAGTGAGGGAGAAATTAAGACAATCCCAAATAAAGTTTGAGTTTGTTACCATCAGATCTGCTTTGGAAGAAATACTCAAAG
>NW_027784957.1:0-288 GCF_054177405.1 Leptonychotes weddellii | reverse complement strand
TTTTCAACTGCAAAGAACTCCTGAAGAATGTCAGGGCACAGCTAAGGGAAATGCTTATGCAATTTGCGCAAACTACTGCTTGCAGACGCAAACTGCACGGAAAAGGAGAGGGACTCGTTCTCAGCACTCTCCTGGGGACAGGTCTGCCACCGCCAACTCGGAGGCCCAGCGCTGGCTTCCCTGTAACCTTCCTTCCTATGGCCTGCCACTCAGAGCGAGCGCTCATTTCATTACACGCTACTTACCATCCCTGCGGAGCGGGAGCTTCGGGGAGCTGTGAGCAAAAAC
>NW_027784956.1:0-288 GCF_054177405.1 Leptonychotes weddellii | reverse complement strand
TCTATTTAAGTAGACATATTTACTGAGGCTTCCTCCAGGAATCATATTTATAGGAGTTTATTCTAGCAATAATAATTATGTGGTAACTGCAGACTCATCTCCGATATCCACTTGAAAAGAAGAGGCATCTCAAATCTCCCGTGTCTTAGTCTCTCCCACATCCCACACCAACTCCTCCCATATCTCCCCATCTTGCCCCATTGTCATTCAGCTGCTCCAGCCAAGAGTGTTGGGATCGTCCTCAGCTGCTTTGTTGCATCCCACATCTGATTCATCAGTAAGTGCCGT
>NW_027784955.1:0-288 GCF_054177405.1 Leptonychotes weddellii | reverse complement strand
TGAGTATTTGTTGGATGGATGGATGGACAAATGGATATACAGATAGACAGACAGATAAATAGATGGCTATATAAATGGACAAACAAGCAAACCAACAAACTGGTTTCCAGCACTACATGGTCAACAGAACAGATGGGAACCAATTAGCCAAAGAAGCATATTTTCATAGAACTAGAATCAAATGATAATGAACCACCAGCTCCCTCAGGGGAAAAGGAAGTAAGATAAAGTGAGTCAAACCACTTCTAAAATTCACTAACTAATGGAATTCGTTCTGGTTTTCTGTCA
>NW_027784954.1:0-288 GCF_054177405.1 Leptonychotes weddellii | reverse complement strand
TCAGCCTCTGGGGGAACCTCTGTGGTGAGAGGGGGAAGCCAGAGCCAAGGGCACCTGGCCCACTGAGATCATATCCTACAGGTCTTTCCTTCCAAAGAGATGGCTCAGCACCTCCATTGTGGAGAAAGGGACACAGTGACCAAAGCTCTCCACTTTGAGAATTCAGACACATTTGTCTCCTGTAAGTGGTGAGCTGAGAGTCCTTGATTTTGTTTCACCACCGACCTCCAGGCAAGGAGGGCCTGATACATAGGATAAAATTACTATTTCAAGCCTGCCTTTAAGGGG
>NW_027784953.1:0-288 GCF_054177405.1 Leptonychotes weddellii | reverse complement strand
CCATACCCACAAGTGGAATTTCTGGATCAAGTCGTAATTCCGTTTTCAATTTTTTGGGGACCTGCCATACCGTTTCCCACAGCAGCTGCGCCATTTTACATTCCCACCAACAGCGCACAGGGGTCCCATTTCTCCACGTCCTCTGTTTTCTCCTCTTCTGAGCATTGCCATCCTCATGAGTGTGTGGTGTAAAGTGGGACCTCATTGTGGTTTTGATTTGCTGTTCCCCAATGATTAGTGATCTTGAGCATCTTTTCATGTCTTTTTTGTCCATTTATATATCTTTGG
>NW_027784952.1:0-288 GCF_054177405.1 Leptonychotes weddellii | reverse complement strand
TTCTCAGTGATCCTGAAACTCGGGGATTTAAATGGAAGGCTATACCCCGCCCAGTAACTGCAAGGCTGCTACTGTGATGTTTCAAGAATAGAGCACACATTCTTTTTACGCTAAGGGGACGTACCACATTTTGACAACAGTGCAGTTGCAAGGGACTGTTTAACCTTTGGTTTGTCGGCGCTGCTTTGTGATTATGCATCTCGTTACAGCAGAAAGGATACAGCGCTGGCATGATTTATACCAACAAAGACGGCTACGCACCGCATCACACTGGACCACTCTCTTTTA
>NW_027784951.1:0-288 GCF_054177405.1 Leptonychotes weddellii | reverse complement strand
TAGCAACCATTTACACAGTTTAAGTAGTAGTAGCAGTAGCAAGAAGAGCAGACAAATAATCATCTTATCATCATTTGGGGAAATACAACGCCTTCTGCTTCCTACCCTGGGGGAGGAAATAATTACACAGGATGAGAGTAATCTGTCTGGCAATCACAACAGCCCAGTCAGGATGATGTCTATGTTTGCAGATGCCCCCCAACCCCCAAGAGATCTCTCCTGATTCTGAATCAGACAAGGTGTCTGTGTTACTCCACACGCAATTTATAGATAAATATTTCAAATCTC
>NW_027784950.1:0-3428 GCF_054177405.1 Leptonychotes weddellii | reverse complement strand
AGAAAAATTAAGAAAAGCAATAAAAGAGAAAGAAGGAGCAACCAGTGAGTGAGCAGTGTTCTGGTAGCCAAGTGAGGAAACGTATCAAGAAGAAGTAAATAATTAAGTAAAAGGCCAAAAAATAGGACTAACAACGAACCATTGTATTTAGCAATGTGGAGGCCACTGATGGCATATAAAAACAGTTTCTGTGGAGGGCAAAGAGAGAAGGATGGCTCAGACTAAGGTTAAGGGGAAAAATGGATGAAGGTAATTGGAGAAAAATAAGAAAAACAATTCTTTCAGAGATACTGTAGCAAAGAGAAGCAAAGAAATGGGGTTGTAGCTAGCAGGATGAATGGGATCAAGAAATGAATTTATCTTCTTTTTGATGTCTGGTCTTGAATATTTAATTGATGGTGAATTTTTGATTTCATTAAAAAAAAAAAGCAGACCTATAGTGGACCCAGATAAGGGAAGTATCAGAAACAAACTTTATAATAATTATGATTAATATCTTCAGGGAATCAAAACACAAGATGGAGAATTTTAACAGTTAAATACAACTATTTTTTTAAAAAACTAGGAAACTCTACAACTGAAAAAATACAATAAATGAAATTAAGAACTCCGTGAATGTTAATTTTAGATCAAATACAGGGGTTCCATATCTGTTCATGGACAAGTAAATTTCTATCATACCAACCATTTCAGAAATAATGACTCTAAACTCTAGATAAATTATAAAAACAACTATTTGTAGGCACCAAAAGAGAGTGACCAAAACCAGGCACATTCTGAAGGAGAGTCAGTACTTGGAAGAAGGGACTTATACCAAGTGAGCTTTTCATTTTTACAATTTCTAGCTAAAGAAGAGGCACCAATCAGATCCTTCTGGAATGGCTAAAACTCCAGCAGAAGACCTGCCATCTTGCTGTGTAAGGAGCCAAAGGACAGAACTGAGAGCAACCACAGCAGCCATGAAGTGAGGGGGGAATCCCAGGCAAGAGAGAGCAAGAGGGGAGACACATGTTCTACTTTAACTCCTGCTTTTCCTCTATTATCAGCATGTATTCCTAAATTTAGAAATTCCAAAAGTGAATGTGTGCCTGCCTCAGTGGGATACAGAGAACCTGTAGACTGTATTGTGTTTCCTGTCGGACTGCCATGAAGAACCCCTGATCAGGAGTAGTAGGTAGTGCCAGAGGGGATGGAAGTAGGCAGCCCTATCTCTGAAGCCATTGGAAGAGAAGAGAGAGGACCACCAGAGAATCAGCCCTGGAGCAAATATCCCACAGGAGGTCCCCGGCGTCCCTTCCCCAACTGCTACGGTTCTGTCTCTCATCCCTTCCTCACCCTCTCTTTTACTCCAAATTTGAAGACTTGCCTTTGTGGCATTAACAATCACCTTGGAACACAAGAACAGCCAATTGCAAGGAAGAATGAATGACTCTGGTATCCACTAAAATGAAGCTTAGTTTAATATTACCAGTTAAGCGTTGGAAAATGTATTGTCTTTTCCCCTCCATTAATATAGTAATGCTTCTACCATATACGGTGGGAATAAACATTTTCCATGCCAAACCATGGGCTGACTCACATAATAGTTTATAATAATAACTAATGTTGATTGTCTTGGGCGCAAGTCTAAATGTTTCAAAACTGTTAAACTCATGTTCATAACAACCTTATGATGTAGGTATTATTTTCCATATCATATACAACAGAACTGAGGCATAGAGAAGTTAAGTGATTTATACAAAGTCAAACTACAAATTTTTAGCAAGTAGGTAGTCTGGATTCACAGCTAGGCTCCAGAATCCATGTTCTTAATGATCATACATGCAGGTTTTCATGGGATTGCAAGCACCCTTCACTTAAAATGTAAAATGCAAAAGTGAAATTTCATACTAATGGACAGTAAAAGATTATAGATTATTTATTTTTTACAATTTTTCCCATTAATCAATACCTGCATTTTGTACAATCCTATGCCAGTTTAGAAAGGTAGAAAGCTAAAAAAGAGGTGAGGGACACAAAAGAAAGTGCTAGAATTGAAAAGGCAGTCTATGATGCTCATACATGAATCTAGTTTTTATCCAAATTAATAAAGAACTATGGAATGTTAATATGTAGGGACTTTGTAGCAGCAAGAGACATTTTGAACTAGCTGAACCTAAACATATTGAAAAAACAATGTTTCCACTGGAAAATACATTAGGATTAGCAAATACAGCTTAATTTTTAACAATTAAACTATTCAGTAACCCAGGCATACCTGGAGGACATAAGTCAGTATTAAAACATAAGTTTTGCCTCATTTATTTGTATAAATGTGTAGAGTAAATCTTTTATTCTCATGAATAATTTCTATCTTATACATTCATTTTGTACATTTGGCATACTCTTTGGCCAAATGTACAGGCCAAAGAACCTCAGGGAAAGAAGCATTTATAGATTATCACATAACCTACAGAGACTTGAAAACTGTTAACGAAAAGACTTTGACTGGTCAGCTGGTAATAGTTGGATTTGATGCACAGAAGACTTTTTATTAATGAAATGATTCTTAATAAACCTCCAGAAAAATACAGCAGACAATTAAGAGAACCAGAACATACAGACAATATCAATCAAGGTATGTTGTGCCTTTTTGCAACTTAGCTCTGTGTGGAAACTGGGTAGTTTTGTTGGGATAAGAAACCACATTGGAGATGGAAGCCATACTGCCAGGGCCTTTTCTAAAACACAGTTCTGCTTTTGTCATTCCTCTGGGTAAAGCCTTTGCTGACCTCCACTTCTTGCATCATCAAGCCCAATTCCTGGGATCCAAGGCCACGTCCCAGCTGGCACAGCCCGCACTGGCCCACTCCCTAGCAGTGAGACCTGAAGCCTGTCGCTTGACTTTGCCAAGCCTCTGCTGCCTCAGCCCTAAAATGGGTTCTCAATAGTGCCTGCCTCCCTTGCAGGCTGTGCCAGTCAAGGGTCTACTCAGGAAGACAGAAACCACTCTAGTATTTTGAACAAGAGGAAATGTAATGAGGCCCTTGGGGTAAACAGGTGGGGGAAGGACCGAGGTCAAACAGGGGCGTGGTAAGGCAACCCAGAGGTTTGCAAAAATGGAAAGCCACCACCAGTCCTAGAAGTGGAAGAATGTATTCTGGAGCATAGGATCCAGCCCCACCGTGGAGTACTTGACCATCACACAGAACAGGGAAGCAGGCTATGAGCAGGAGCTGGGGCCAGAGAGGAGATGCAGCTGCTGTCGATGATCAGAGACAGTAAGAGAGAGAGAAATATCCTGACTTCCCTCTCCCTCCTTTCTGCTCCCTCACCATTGTCTTCTTTTTTTTTTTTTTTAAGATTTTATTTATTTATTTGAGACAGAGAGAATGAGAGACAGAGAGCATGAGAGGGAGGAGGGTCAGAGGGAGAAGCAGACTCCCTGC
>NW_027784949.1:0-288 GCF_054177405.1 Leptonychotes weddellii | reverse complement strand
TACTTCATATTCATAAAACAAAGTCGGCCAATTGCACTATATACAGTGTAAAGAGGGCTAACTCCACATTTTAAGACTTGAACTCAAACATTAGTCCTACCTCTCGGGCAAGTCAGCCAGGTCACTGCGCCTTAGTGTCCTAGCCTGGAAAATGAGGGCTGACTCTACTCACTTCTGCATTCTTTTACCACAGCTTGTTGATTCCCTTATCCTTACGGTTTTCTCTGTCCACTTACTAGCCAACTTTATTGTGATCTAGCCTTTAGACTCTTTCCTGTTGTCTAAACC
>NW_027784948.1:0-288 GCF_054177405.1 Leptonychotes weddellii | reverse complement strand
GTCTGGAGCTCCCACTGAAGAGACACAGGCGCACGGCCGATGACGACGCCCTTGTGCAAAGGCGTGGCTTTGACAGTTATGCTCCAGAGGGACACGAGGATAAACGGCCGAGAAGACAGGCCTGAGGACCAGCGGGCAGCCAGCTTTGTGGAGGGCGGGGCTCGGCGCACACCTTTCCCAGACCGCCTGCGCACAGCCCGTGCGACTCAACTGCCCGAGTGCGGGGCGGCCCCGTCTGTGTGCAGGGCTTAGCTGGGTGTGTGCACATGTGTGTGTGGTTGTGTGCTT
>NW_027784947.1:0-288 GCF_054177405.1 Leptonychotes weddellii | reverse complement strand
CATTATCCAGTTTTACTGCTTGATTGCAGATCCCTTTATCATTTTTAGGGTAGAACTCTAATACTTTATTATAATATTTTATAGTATTTACTGAGTAAATGTTTTCTATTTCTGAATTCTGTGCCTTGTAGGACCCATCATTCCCTTATCAGAATATTTGCCCCACTGATTTTAAAACCCTCTGCTCTTGCTGTCTTCTAGGTGATTTGCTGCTCCTGACACCTGTTTTCTGGGGGGATTTCCTGTCACAACGTTCTGTTTAAGATGTCATCCAAGTTTGCTTATTTG
>NW_027784946.1:0-288 GCF_054177405.1 Leptonychotes weddellii | reverse complement strand
GTCACCCCAGCTCCGCCGCAGATCCACGTGGTCTCAGCTTCGCTCAAAGCTGTTCTCTGACTTATACTAGAAGGCTTAGCACTGCAGTCAGCCGAGCCGCTGGCTGGACCAGAAGGGACAACTCCAGCGCGGCAGGGCGACAGGATTCGCTCAGGGTCACGGCCATCTCCCTCCCCCTCCGCCCCGCCTGACTCTCCGAACCAGCCAGGCTCCGCCGGGTCTGCCGGCCGATGGGCCTCACGTCCCCCCACCGGCCACGTCAGCCAGGCCTCCCGCCCTCTGCTGCAG
>NW_027784945.1:0-288 GCF_054177405.1 Leptonychotes weddellii | reverse complement strand
TTGATTATTTGTTTTTTGGGTGTTGAGTTTGAGAAGTTCTTTATAGATCTTGGATACCAGCCCAGGTGATTCTTTTATGCAACCAGTTGGAGAATCATTGGAGTGGTCCTAATTAATCTCTAAAGACTATGTATCTAAACTAGCTTAAAATTTTAAATATTGACTCCATAGTTTAAAATATATTGACAAAACTATAGAAAATTGTGGATTTCTCCAGTTAAGAACACAGATACATTAGTGTTTTATTCTTGGATATCATGAATTTTAGTATGTTAGGAGATATAGTTG
>NW_027784944.1:0-288 GCF_054177405.1 Leptonychotes weddellii | reverse complement strand
AATTATAGGTTCCTTAAATTAAAAACAAACCAAAAAACAGCCAGCACCGGAAGCCACCACATGTCCTCACTGGCAAGTCTTAAATGAAGAGAGAGGAAAGAAATCCTTTGAAAATGTATCTGTTTCAATCTTGCAGTTACCAAAACTATACGGAATTATGTAACCTAATTTAAAAAAAACATGCAAAATGTTTAAACGTACAAAGTTTCTCAGTGATCCTGAAACTCGGGGATTTAAATGGAAGGCTATACCCCGCCCAGTAACTGCAAGGCTGCTACTGTGATGTTT
>NW_027784943.1:0-288 GCF_054177405.1 Leptonychotes weddellii | reverse complement strand
CTCACAAATTGGCATGTTAAGGAATAAACTCTGGAAAACCCTACTCTATACCTCAGAGAAGGACTGAATATAACCAATTCAAACAGGATTCCATGTGCTTTTCTAACTCAGGGCACTGGCCATCCAGCCAAACTTACTGAGCCTACGCATGCACCAGGCACTGGGCTGCTGGCCGTGAGGATAAGGGAGAGCAGAGGAGAAAACCTCCACAGTTCAGTGGACAAGAGAAATGTTAATCAAATAATTACACAAACCGTGACAAGGAGGGTTTGCAAGCAGAAAATCGGG
>NW_027784942.1:0-288 GCF_054177405.1 Leptonychotes weddellii | reverse complement strand
TTACATACATAGAAGGGAGAGTTAAAATCATAGAACATACGTAAAGTTTAAAAAGTTTAAAAATTGTGTATGTGGTTTAAAATATAAACATATTTTAAAACATAGATAAATAATAAACACCCAATTCATGATAAGAATGCTTCTTGGGAGGGGTGTGCAAGGATAAACCAGCAGGAAGACATGTGCAGTGGACATTAACAGTAACTATAATATTTTATTATTTTTTTTCTTTTTCTTTTTTTTATTATGTTATGTTAATCACCATACATCACATCATTAGTTTTTGAT
>NW_027784941.1:0-288 GCF_054177405.1 Leptonychotes weddellii | reverse complement strand
CCAGGCTGGACACATTAGAAATGATTGCCTTATTCATACTTTTTTTCTGCCTGGGACACACACATCTAGTTTCATTCAAGCTATTAATAAAAAAAAAAAAAGACCCTAAATTTCAAGGAATGTTGATGATATAAAATTAAAAACCAGATGAATACTCTAACAAATAATGTTTTTTAAAAAATCAAACATTTTCATATCTGTGATGTCAATGTTAACATTTCTTTTTTTCTCTGTTCTTCCAATGGTTGTTGTAATTTCATTTGAGTTTTTATACATAGGAATTTGATT
>NW_027784940.1:0-288 GCF_054177405.1 Leptonychotes weddellii | reverse complement strand
TGGGCGCCTGGGTGGCTCAGTTGGTTAAGCGACTGCCTTCGGCTCAGGTCATGATCCTGGAGTCCCTGGATCGAGTCCCGCATCGGGCTCCCTGCTTGGCAGGGAGTCTGCTTCTCCCTCTGACCCTCCTCCCTCTCATGCTCTCTGTCTCTCATTCTCTCTCTCTCTCAAATAAATAAATAAAATCTTTAAAAAAAAAGAAAGTTCCACGCTTTAGACACCTGCTCTGAGCCCAGGACCCAGGCTCCACCCAACATGCCATACCACCACATGCTCGCCGAGGCTCTC
>NW_027784939.1:0-3429 GCF_054177405.1 Leptonychotes weddellii | reverse complement strand
TGGACTCTGAAAAACAAACTGAGGGTTCTAGAGGGGAGGGGGGTGGGAGGATGGGTTGGCCTGGTGGTGGGTATTGAGGAGGGCACGTTCTGTAGGGAGCACTGGGTGTTGTGCACGAACAATGAATCATGGAACACTTCATCTAGAACTAATGATGTAATGTATGGGGATTAACATAAGAATTAAAAAAAAAAAAAAAGAAATTTGACACTGCCAGTGTAAAAAAAAAAAAAAAAAGAGTGCATTTATCATCAGATACACTTAAAATAACTTATTGCTGTTTGCTTTCAACAGTGCAGGTGACCAAGGTGCTGACATTAGTTGGGGAATCTCACCATGAGGCAGAGACTCTATGGGCATACAGGAAGCTAGCAAAGATTCTCTGAAAGAGGAAAAAAAGAGATTCTGCAGATGGAAGAAATCAAAGCAAAAAATGAAATCACTGGATATATTACCCTTTGTAATAGTGTTTCTGCAAATGTGAGGTGGCAAACACAACTCCTCTTTCTGGCAACAACAAAGAGTATCCTACTAGTGTCTACATTTCATCCTACATCAATGGGTTTTACTTACTGAACTTATTCTTAGAGCCTATAATGGAAATAAATGTTGTGATTATCCTTATTATTTGAAGGTAAGAAAAAACAAGAATTTTATGATGCTATTGCCCTGACTCCAAATTGTTATATGAAATACAGCGAAAATATGCAGCCCCTTCAATTTGGTGGGTTAATCAGATAGTCTTTTCAGAGACTGTAATGTAAGATATCATCTCTCTATGAGCCCCTTCAGCCATTACACCCATAAACCTTCCTCTTCACCTTTAAAATAACACCAGAGCAACAAAACAAAATGGACTCTTCTGTTCCTCCTAAGAATCATCCTGTTTCTTCTTTCATAGCCAATAACAAGCCATCTCAACTCATTCTCCACATCACCAGCTTTAGTCTATAGTCTGAACCCTGACATCTCTTTCTACTATCATCTAATTCTCCATTTCTGAATAAGAGTAGAGAACACTACAGAAGAAGCTCATGGGGTGCCTTGGGATTTCAGACTGTTTAGGGTGAACCTAAACTTGCTCGGAATTCATGAAGTAATACTAGAAGCATCAGTGGAAGAGAGAAGAAACCATATCCAGGAAGACAATCTACCTGAGTCACAAATTCTAAGGTGGAAACTAGGCAGACCAGGAAAATTCTGGGAAGAAGCAATGAGCAGGAAACCTGAAGTCCAATGTGGGACTTCTCTACTTTTTGTTTAATATTAATTTTTTTTTTCTGGTGTCTCTTCATCTTCTGACAAGGGCACTAATCTCATCATAGGACTCTACCTCTCATGACCTCTCCTACTCATGCCATCACATTGGGGTTTGGAGCTTCAACATGAGAATTTTCTGGGGATGTATTCAGTCCCTAACACTCTAACCTGTACAAGCTATTTAATGATTGCTGAGGCTATAAAAAAGGAAATAACAAAACCTCCCTCAAAGATCCAGTTCAAAAGCTGTTGTGATCATAAATGAGATGTTGTAGAAAACAGTGTTTAGATTGGTACCTCATATGCAACAAGAGCAGAAAAAAATTTGTTCTCTTTTGTCCTCTCAGGGAAATACATAGCTATTTCTTAAACAAAGAAGTAAATACAACCTATAATGCCTATGGAAGCATACATATATACCCAGATGATGGAGCGACTGGGCCCATCTCTGCCACTGTTGGTTCAGCTCTCAGTTCTTTACCTGGAGTGGTCTTTAATAAAGGAATCCATCCCCAGAGGATGCCACCATGATGTCAAAGCATTTGGATATGAGGACATATGTGATCACTTATAAGCATCATATTTTAGAAAGATTATTGATAGATGTGGGAACTTCTAGAGGAAGATGATCAGGTTAGGAACAGTCCAGAAGCCATGAGAATGGGTGAGCCAAAATACCACAAGTAAAGTTGGTAGATTTAGCAAATAAAAATATAAGAATCCCAGTAAAATCAGAATCTCAAATAATAATATTACAGTACAAGTATGCTCCATGCACTATTTGGGGCCTATTCATACTAACAGAGTATTCCTTGTTGATCCAGCTTTCAAACCCAGCCCTGTATTCTATGCCTGTATTTTATCTGGCTATCCTAGCTACAAGGAGCTTAGGGTCTCTTGTTGGAGACAGCACATATACATGAGATAGAGATATAACATCACAGTCATAAATACGTATATTTTTATTTGAACAATATGAATTACAGGGTATGCAAATTTTTGAGTGAGCTATAGGAAAGAATTAAGTGGCATTATGTGGAGATAATTCCTCTATTTTTTATAAAGAAAGTCACCCACACTAATGTAAGCAAAGTGTAAGCATTACCACTGAATTTCCTCATATCTGTAGCTGTTAGCCTACGGTAATCTTGGGATTCCCAGAAGTAATCTTAGGATCCAGGCTTCCCACACCCACTGTGTTTGCTATAGTCTGTCCCCATCTCCTACCACTGCTGGTTCAAGTTGGGTGCACTGCTCAGTTCATCCTCTGGATGTTTTTAATGGCTTCCCGATGCAGTGAGTGTGAAGCTATCCATCTTTTCTTCATAAAGACATGAAGAAATACTTCATAGAAATTCCCTTCAGTTTCTGGGATGATAGCACCTTCTCAATTTTTCAATTTGCCATATGGTTTTTCATGAATATATTATAGGTTACTTCAATACATATTTCCAAACATGGTAATGTAAATAAGCCACCAGCAAAGGAATAGTTGACTATTTTACAAATTCGATTTGGGATAATGCCCACACAGTTTGGCTTTCTTCCAACCTTCATGATAAAGGAAAGAAACTGAGAGGTGTCTTATTCAAGGAAACTAAATGAGGTACCTGCCTGAGCTGCCATTGTGCTGCCACAGTAAGTGCTAAAAATAAACTCAAATTGCAAAATAAAACTTGGGTAAACTAAGTATTTCCTTTCTCAACTTATTTGGATCTGCAACACCCAGAGGGATCCCTACAGAGCAACTCTCAAAATTAAGCAAGACCTCTCTGTTTCAGGAAGGGTAATGAGGGTGACAAAAATCACATTACTCCAACACAATGAAGTGAGGGGGCCAATACAGTCCCTCCTTCAAAAGCAATAAGAGAGCTGGGCAAACTCAAAATCAAACTTTAGTACTCTGGAAATTGACCAAAACATGAAACAAAACAAGATGTATTCATTCATGAAACTATGAACTTCTGATGAGAACACAGCGTCTTGGGGACCTGGGTGGTTCAGTCTGTTAAGCCTCAGACTCTTGATTTTGGCTCAGGTCATGATCTCAGGATTGTGAGATAGAGCCCCACATTGGGCTCTACACTGGGCATGGAGCCCTCTTAAGATTCCCTCTCTTCCTTTCCCTCGACTCCTCCCCCCCTTCTTAAAAACAACAACAAAAATGGC
>NW_027784938.1:0-288 GCF_054177405.1 Leptonychotes weddellii | reverse complement strand
TTCAACCAGCTAACTCTGCCCTTTTGAAAATACAGAAACAAAGATTTAGATCTATAAATCGTATAAATCTATAAACCCAAATTAGGTGGCTAGTTGACGTGGGTGAGGCACCATCACAGACACTGAACCTTTTGGTATCTAAATTATCAGGCCGCACCTTTGAGATCTAAGTACGTTCTGGTGAGTGAGCGAACGGCTTATATTCCATTACATCTTCTGTGAAGCAGCACCTCTGTTTCCCAGTCCTTCCATTTGTAACTAGAAGCAGGATTTTACCGATCCAGGGTA
>NW_027784937.1:0-288 GCF_054177405.1 Leptonychotes weddellii | reverse complement strand
TTTTATCTGTTCACAGATGACATAATCCTATATGTAGAAAATTCCACCAAAAAACCCCCCTGTAAAGTTAATAAATAAACAACTTTGCAGGATACAAAATCAACACTCAAAAATCAGCTGTGTTTCTATGTAATAACAATGAATGATTTCAAAAATTTTTTTTAAAATCCTGTATATGAATGTTCTTGCAGCTTTATTTATTTATTTTTTTTAAATTTATTTATTTATTTATTTTTATTCTTATGTTAATCCCCATACATTACATCATTAGTTCTAGATGAAGTGTTC
>NW_027784936.1:0-288 GCF_054177405.1 Leptonychotes weddellii | reverse complement strand
GGTTACCTCATTGGAGGATCGAACAGGTCTTCATAGGCAAAACCACGCAGCCGTAGGAACCATTAATAAAATGAAAACTAAAACTGCAATAAAGGAACATTATACTTATTTTTTTAAACGAGGGAAATGATAAAGACCCTGTGATGGCTAGGCCATATAGAAGCAATTAGTAAAAACACTATAATTACTTCCCTCCTCCTGGAAAACATTCTCTGGTAAATTGAAGCAAGAGTTACAACATTTTCCATCGTTTCATGTGGTAGTTTCACTTTGGGGACTTTGAAAATT
>NW_027784935.1:0-288 GCF_054177405.1 Leptonychotes weddellii | reverse complement strand
TTTTTTGTACTGGAATAAATATAGTTTGTTGACCAGTGAGTGGTTCTCAAGATTGATAGCAGAGGTGGGGCAAGGTGAAATGAGTTTGGGGAGAGAGGGATCAGAATGATTTGAAATATTTTGAAATTTTTATACGTTCTCTTTGTTTCTTTGAGGTATTCTCATATTGCTTGAAGTATGACTAGCTGTTTAAGAATTCACTGCTAGACATTTGCAACGACGTGGATGGAACTGGAGGGTATTATGTTGAGTGAAATAAGTCAAACAGAGAAAGATATGTATCATATG
>NW_027784934.1:0-288 GCF_054177405.1 Leptonychotes weddellii | reverse complement strand
GCCCCTCTGCAGCACCCCCAGTCCTGCTTCCAGGTCTGGGCATGTCTCTGCCTTTTGTGCTTCTAAAACCGCCAGCCGCTCCCAGTTCACACGTGCAACCCTGCCACTCCGGGTTTCCATCTGGGTGCTGCCCTAAAGTCCTTTCCCCACGGCTACCAGTCTGCGAGTCTGTGCCCTGTCCCCAGAGTGTGAGGCTGTCACTCACTGGTGGTGTAGGATCCCCACGGACAGGCACCCTGCCGCTGTGGTTTATCCTCCGATACCTGCCTGTGGAATCCCCTTAAAAAG
>NW_027784933.1:0-288 GCF_054177405.1 Leptonychotes weddellii | reverse complement strand
TGTTTTTACCTCATCTCTATGTCCCATAAAGTGATATCGTCGCTGATCCAGGGATTGGAGGGCTCAGCCGGCGTGACCAAAGGATCATATTCCACATACTGTTCCGTGTAAGCAATTAAGCTGCAGGAGGGAAGCAAAGAACGCCACTGATTTCCTGTAAAAACTTGTATTCTCTTTTACACAAACATTCTGTCTTTATGTAATTCTAAGTTAAAGAGAAAAAACACCTTTACTCCCAATTCTGGGACAAATCCAACTGTTTCCTTCTCATGACGAATGTATCATTTT
>NW_027784932.1:0-288 GCF_054177405.1 Leptonychotes weddellii | reverse complement strand
TCCACCAAGGGATGAACAGATAAAGAAGACGCAGTCTAAATATACAATGGAATATTTCTCAGCCATAAAAAAGTAAATCCGGTCATTTATGACAACATGGGTGAATCTGGAGGGCATTATGCTAAATGAAATGAGTCAGAGAAAGACGAATACCATATGGTATATATGGAATCATATGCGGAATCTAAAAAAGGGGGGCATCAAACTCACAGAAACAGAGTAGAATAGTGGTTGCCTGTGGCTGGAAGGTGAGAGAAATAGGGAGATATTGATCAAAGTGTTCAAACT
>NW_027784931.1:0-288 GCF_054177405.1 Leptonychotes weddellii | reverse complement strand
GCCTGGGTGGCTCAGTTGGTTAAGCAACTGCCTTCGGCTCAGGTCATGATCCTGGAGTCCCGGGATCGAGTCCCGCATCGGGCTCCCTACTCAGCGAGGAGCCTGCTTCTCCCTCTGACCCTCCCCCCTCTCATGTACTCTCTCTCATTCTCGCTCTCTCAAATAAATAAATAAAATCTTTAAAAAAAAAATGTAAATGATACTGCTATGAACACACGTGTGCGGATCTTTCCGGAAGGACCCTGCTTTCTGTTCTCCTGGGGACATACCCAGAAGGAGGATCGCTGG
>NW_027784930.1:0-288 GCF_054177405.1 Leptonychotes weddellii | reverse complement strand
CCATCCAGTTCAAGATGGTGATTGAACTCATCTTTAATTCCCTATGCTCTCATTTTCCCAATATAACCAAAATATAAAGGAGTGAATAGTCTATGTCGATGTTGGAAAATAGGAAAGAGTACCAAAGCCAGTGTGGAGATACACTGAGGAACTTCTTGAATGGTACATCTTCCCATCCTTCAAGAAATTCCAATCAGACTATGGTTCAACGGATGCGAAGTGGGCAAAGTTCCATCAGAGCTACCAAAAAAAACATTTTGAGATTGGGAGAGGCAAGCACTTGAGGTG
>NW_027784929.1:0-288 GCF_054177405.1 Leptonychotes weddellii | reverse complement strand
GAGCACTGAACCTCCAGTGCATGGCAATAGTAGGTGCACAGTGTTTTTTTAATGAATGAGTTAATAAAAGTTTCCACAAATTCAACAGTGTCACTTTTTCACTTACCTTCAAAAGAGAGGACATTCATAGGAGCTGAAAACAGAATCGTCTCTATTCTACATGATATAAGGAGACAAACACCTTTGCATTCTATACCCACAGCAAACGTTAGGTACTTAACAAATATTTGTTGAGTAAATGAAAACCAACCATGAGAACTTTCCAGTGAGCTTGCAAGGGGCCCTGTG
>NW_027784928.1:0-3429 GCF_054177405.1 Leptonychotes weddellii | reverse complement strand
CCCACCCCACCCCCCACTCCAGCAACCCTCAGTTTGTTTCCTGCGATTACGAATTCCTCGTATCAGTGAGGTCATATGATACATGTCTTTCTCTGTTTGACTTATTTCGCTCAACATAATGGGGTGGGACTATTCTTATCCCCATCTTACAGATGAGGAAGCCGAGGCACGGAGAGGTTGAGAGTGACTTGCCCAAGGTCACACAGCTAAGAAGGGCAGAGCTGGGACTGGAACCCACGCAGCCTGTCCCTGCTCCCTGAGGGCCCTGCTCTTGGCTCTACAGAGAAGTTAGGCTTTGTTGCTGGGGACAAATGGCTCCACGGGGACTGCACCTTTCTACTCCAGGTCCCCATTTGGAACACTGGAGGATCTGGGACATTCTGCAGGATGCCACAGGACCAGTGGGAAGTAGCTTGGCTTTGGAGTCAGAGCCAGGTTTGAAGCTGGTGCCAACACTCACAAGCTGTGAACCTCGTGGGTACATTTCTCACCTCATGGAGCCCACCTCCTCATCTGGAGGAGTACCTGTTCCATTGGGTGTCAGAGGTTCTAGACACTAAGCTGTGGGAGGTGATGGGCACAAGGTGGGCATTTCATGAATGCTGGTTTCCTCTTCTTATTGGCCAAGCTGGGCCTGCCCTGGAGTCCCCTCACCCCAAGATGGCTCCAGAACACACTTCCACCCCGATATGGGTCAGGTGTTTTGAAGAAGAAAGGCTGCAGGGTCCTGAATCCAAGGTGTTCCAAATGGCAAAAGTTGGTATTATTTATATTCTTATCAGAGAGGGCGCCTGACTTCAGGCCAGGGCAATGGGAACTATTCAGGATGGGCTCAGGGGCTAGGCTGGGGGGTGGGCGCTGCTGCCTGCCAGACCCCTGAGGTGCCTTAACTGGGAGGTCCTAGAAAAGGGGAGGGGAGAGGGGAGGCTGCTTCCTAATGCACAATTAGTGTCTGCTCTATGGCTCATCATGTGGTTCCGTGTAATTAAGAAGCTAATTAGTGCTGTGTCAATTAAGGCTTAATTAGTCTCCTCTTCGGAGAAGCCTGAAAGACCCTCATGCTGGAAGCTTCTGGAATGGAAGGTGGTGGGGGGAGGTGGATGCAAAGAGTGTGTGGAGGGTGTGGAGAGAAGCCCCACTTCCTCTTGCGCCTCCTCCAGTTCTGGGATCAGTGACTTACTGCCGCCTGGCCCTACCCCTGCTGGCTCTGGTCACGGAGATTTGGGGGCCCTGTGAGGCTCTCCCTCACTACCAGTGTTTGGTCACCCCTGCACAGCTTCCGTGGAAGTGGGCCCTCAAGGCACTGCACCCCATTCTCCACACCTGTTTTAGGGTAACTTCAGCTGCTCCCCCTTGAGGAAAATGAGGACACTGGGACCCAGAGAGGTTAAGTAACTTATTCAAGGTCGCACAGCCAAGTTAAGTGGCAGATCTGGGATTAAACGCGGGGACTGCCAGACTCTGAGACCTGCTCTGAAAATCTAGGCCAGGGGAAGCAAATACACAACACGCAAGAAACCACACATGACCCCGGAGCCTTTGCCCTTGCTCATGCTTCTCCTTCCCCCAATATCTGGGAGACTCATGCCCTCGTTGATTCAGGTCTCTGCTCAAATATCAGAGAGGCTTCTGTGATCACGCTCTATCCCCAGTGCCTGGCACAGAATAGGTGCTCCCTGAGTATCTGCTGACTGAATGAATGAACAGATCTGTCATCATGCATGCAGTGACCCAAAGCAAGCCGGACACAAGGAAGGTGATGCATAAATGTTTCCATCCCCTTCCCTCCTCTGCTCCCCCCCACCCAACCCCCCTGCCCAGCAAAGCTTCCTTTGGGACTCCCTGGATCTCAGCCCTGGAGATGGAAGGACCAAAGACTGGAGAGGGGTGGACGGGGCTCTGTATTTCTGGTTAAACTCCTGCCCCCACCTTTTCTCCAGAGCCTTCCATCGCTGCTTCCTTCTAATTTCTCTCTCCTCTGACCCCCACCTGGGCACCCCATTTTCCTCTGTTAGTCAACCATGACCTGGCCTGGACACAGTGCAACACTGGTTAACCTCCTGCAGGCAGGAGGTTGCAGACAGAGCTGCCTCGGTGTCATGCTGGACAGTGGGGGCCCTTTCTGTGTGTCCACGGGGAGGGCACTTGGGACGACAGTCGTGTTTGGAGTGTCATACTCCGCAGGTTTCCCTCTCACCCTCCAGCTTCCAGCCAGATGTTTCCAGGGCTCTCCAGTCCGCCCAACCTGTTTCACACCCTTTACGGAGGGGTCCCTTCTCCTATGGCGGCAGCGTCAGAGCCGGGGGCCAGAGCAGTCCGCGGCCTTCCCTCACAGTGCACAGAATCTCGCAGCCCTGAACCCTTCCCTCCTGCCCTGTTGCAAACTTTTCAACAGCTTTATTGAGATATAATTTACAAGTCATAAAGTTCACTCATTTTAAATGTACAATGCAATGGTTTTTTCACTTATTGACAGGGTTGTGCGATCATCGTCATAATCTAATGTCAGCACATTTTCATCGCCCCAAAACGGAACCCTGGATCCATTAGCCGTCACTGCCTGACAACCACTAATCTGCTTTCTGTCTCTATAGATATGCCTATTCTGGACATTTATTAAAAAATGGGATCATTCAGGGGCGCCTGGGTGGCTCAGTCATTAAGCGTCTGCCTTCGGCTCAGGTCATGATCCCGGGGTCCTGGGATCGAGCCCCGCATCGGGCTCCCTGCTCCGCGGGAAGCCTGTTTCTCCCTCTCCCACTCCCCCTGCTTGTGTTCCCTCTCTCGCTGTGTCTCTCTCTGTCAAATAAATAAATAAAATCTTTTAAAAAAAATGGGATCATTCAATACGTGGTCTTCTTTCATTTAGCATAATGTTTCCCCCACTCTTTCTACTATTATAAATAGTACTGTGATGGACATCAGACCTTCAGGACCATCAGACCTTGAACATAAGACCTCAAGTACATCTTGAATAATTTCTTTAGGGTAAATTTTGAGACGTGAAATTGCTAAGGCAAAGGAAGGGGCATTTGGTTTGACCTATTTCGCATCCCCTTCTGTCTTCACTGTCTAACTGGAGCCATTTGGGGCCATCCGCCCTTTTCTAGTGCCTTTTCCTCCCCCACCCCCTGCCACCACCTCCCACCTCTTTTCACCACCCTTGGTCTCTCTCCTGATTTTGTCATGAGTGCTGACTCTAGCTTCAATTTCCAGGAATGTCTTTGCTGGATTGTTCCCCAATGCTAATGGGAAGCCCACACTCCTTGGTGGTCTTTCAAGCTTTATCGCCTCCTCCTTCCCTCCCTCCCTCCCTCCTTCCTTCCTCCCTCCTTCCCTCCCCTCTGCCCCCTTCCCCCCTCTCTCCCTTCCTTCCTTCCTTCCTTCCTCGAGGACCTCAATAATTCCACCAGCCCAGCCCCCTCACCT
>NW_027784927.1:0-288 GCF_054177405.1 Leptonychotes weddellii | reverse complement strand
ACTATTTTCCCTATTGCAATAGTATATTGCTGATTAAAATCTGTCCTAATCACTTTGACTAATATCCAGTTTTGTTTATCTTTGACAATAACCAAGCCTTAAAACAGTCTCATTCATTAATTCGTTCATATATTCAATTAGTCAACAAATCTTTTTTGGGCACTATTACCAGATGTTGTGTTATGTGTTAGGGATAACGATATAGAAAACAGGTCCTTTGTTGTTGAGGAGCTCTGAGTCTAAAGAAAGGATAGATATGCAATTACTTTTCTTTTTTTTTTTTTTTTT
>NW_027784926.1:0-288 GCF_054177405.1 Leptonychotes weddellii | reverse complement strand
TAGGGGGATTAATATCCTTGTAAAAAGACCCCCCAAATGGCCTCCAGAACTGTGAAAACTAATTGTTTGTTGTTTGCCAGCCACCCAGTCTATGGCATTTTGTCATAGCTGTGCAAACACACTAAGATAGTATATCCCACATTTCAAGAACCGTGCCTGGTGCTTTCATGAGCACTTAAATATTCTTTTTTTTTTTTTTTTAAAGATTTTATTTATTTGACAGAGAGAACACAGTGAGAGAGGGAACACAAGCAGGGGGAGTGGGAGAGGGAGAAGCAGGCTTCCCGC
>NW_027784925.1:0-288 GCF_054177405.1 Leptonychotes weddellii | reverse complement strand
GTGACCTGAGCCCCTTGACCCGCAGCTCTCGGGAGTGCCCTGGCGCCAGGGATGGATTGGGAGGTTCTCTTTCAAGCCAGGCTCTGCACTCCCCTTTCAACTGGAGCCTGAAAGGATATAGACTCGTACTCTTCAAATTCACAGCCGGCCCGGAGGCCTTCTAACCCTCCCAGGTCACTGCAGAGAAGTTCTCTCCATCACATGGAGGCAGCCCAGGCCACTTTTGGACAGAAGGGGAGGGTGCTTATTTCTTTTGCCCACGAACATTTTGGAGCTCCTGCGTGCGTT
>NW_027784924.1:0-288 GCF_054177405.1 Leptonychotes weddellii | reverse complement strand
TAAATTATAATCATCAGGCTGATTCACGACCATATTAACTACTGATCTCTCAAGTTTTTGTATCAGACCCTTGATTTTTATTGAAAGAAAAGGTCAAGACCTGTAGAAATAATCTTGTTTGTTTTTGTAAAACCACCAATTAGGGCCCTGACCATTATTATTATTTTTTTTATTATATACACTATTCTGTGAAAAGAGGTGAAAAATTACCTTGTATTAACTGTTGTGAAATAATGTTATATTTTCTTTTCACCAAAACATGAAAATTTTGTTTTCTTTTTTACCTTG
>NW_027784923.1:0-288 GCF_054177405.1 Leptonychotes weddellii | reverse complement strand
GACCACAGTTGGCGTGTGAAATTTGATAGTGCCATTGTTGTGATTTTAAGGTTTAGCAAATTAATAGCCTTCTTCCCCTCTCTCCTAGGTATGTTTTTATGTATCATGAAGTATTTATTTAAGGTTTTTATGTGTCAATATTTGATGCTAAGAGAGGACACAAAGAAGGCACTGTGTTAAAAAATATTTTAATTCAGGGCGCCTGGGTGGCTCAGTCGTTAGGTGTCTGCCTTCGGCTCAGGTCATGATGCCAGGGTCCTGGGATCGAGCCCCACATCGGGCTTCCTG
>NW_027784922.1:0-288 GCF_054177405.1 Leptonychotes weddellii | reverse complement strand
AATTATATAAACTTACAATTTAATAAATTATATAAAAACAAAGGTAATAGGGGAGGCTGGCTGGCTCAGTTGTTAAGCGTCTGCCTTCAGCTCAGGTCATGATCCCGGGGTCCTGGGATCGAGCCCCGCATCGGGCTCCTTGCTCAGCGGGGAGCCTGCTTCTCCCTCTGCTGCTCCCCCTGCTTGTGCTCGCCCTCTCTCAATCTGTCAATAAATAAATAAATAAATAAAATCTTAAAAAAAAAACCCTGAGGGTAATAAATACTTCAAAGTCATCACCCTCTTATT
>NW_027784921.1:0-288 GCF_054177405.1 Leptonychotes weddellii | reverse complement strand
CATTATCCAGTTTTACTGCTTGATTGCAGATCCCTTTATCATTTTTAGGGTAGAACTCTAATACTTTATTATAATATTTTATAGTATTTACTGAGTAAATGTTTTCTATTTCTGAATTCTGTGCCTTGTAGGACCCATCATTCCCTTATCAGAATATTTGCCCCACTGATTTTAAAACCCTCTGCTCTTTCTGTCTTCTAGGTGATTTGCTGCTCCTGACACCTGTTTTCTGGGGGGATTTCCTGTCACAACGTTCTGTTTAAGATGTCATCCAAGTTTGCTTATTTG
>NW_027784920.1:0-288 GCF_054177405.1 Leptonychotes weddellii | reverse complement strand
CACCACCTACGTGCACACTGAAGACGCTCCAAATAAAGCTCTGCATTGCCAAACAACGTGCCTTTGGAGATGTTCCGGGGCGAGAAGTTGCTGGCTGCAGCGTGTGGGGAGACTGGCTGGTGGTCACATGTGTGTGGCCCTCGGCACCCTCTCCGAAAGCAGGCTCAGTGCGCCGGGCGGGCCTGTCCCTGCTCAGGGCGGGCGGGGGCGGGGTGGGGGGTGTGCGGCGGGGAGGACGCCGCCTCCCTCCTTCCTGAGCAACCGGCTCCTGGGGCTTCTTCAGAGCCT
>NW_027784919.1:0-288 GCF_054177405.1 Leptonychotes weddellii | reverse complement strand
CTGAGGGACATCACTCTAGTGGCTAAGCAGGGGGTGGAACCCTCGTGGGACAGTGTGGTCTCGGGACCCTCGGGGTCATAGAAAGACCGGGGGTGCCTGAGTGCGGCAGAACTCCCAGGTATCGGAGCAGGGAAGCCGGCTGCAGAGACGGAGCCAAGGCGCAGGCTCTCAGCTCGGGGTTGCCATAAACCGTGACCCGTGGCACAGTGGGGCCACTGCTCCCCCAGCAGGGACCCAACAAGTGGGAGATTCAGGGAGACTCCCCTTCCTCCCCTGGGAGGAGCTGCG
>NW_027784918.1:0-288 GCF_054177405.1 Leptonychotes weddellii | reverse complement strand
CATTTACCTCCCATAAGTTACAAAAGTCATTTCACCTGCCTCTTCATCAATTCCTAGAATTATCCACATTTTGATAGTTGCCATTCTAGTGGATTTGAAATCATATCTCCTTGTAATTTTCATTTGTGTTTTATTTCTGTGGTCCCTAGTAAGATGAAGCATATTTTCATGCTTTTACCCTTTGCCATTTGAGTCTCTCTCTTTTATCCCTGTTCTTTTTCAAATTCTTTTTCTTCTTGATTTGTAGGGTGCTTTAGAATTAGCAGAATGCTAATTCCCAGAAGTATG
>NW_027784917.1:0-3429 GCF_054177405.1 Leptonychotes weddellii | reverse complement strand
GCCCCTCTGGTTTGTTTTTAAGTCAGGGAAATCCAGGTGGGTGAGCTCCCAAGATGTTGCAGAGAAAAATAATTAGCAGGAATACAAAACCATATATAGAGTATCATTCAAATCATAATTCTTTCTTTATGTTATTTGTAACTTTTTATTTTGTATAATTAAAAAACTTATAGAGGGGGGCCTGAGTGGCTCAGTCGGTTAAGCGTCTGCCTCTTGATCTCAGCTTAGGTCTTAATCTCAGGATTGTGAGTTCAAGTCCTGACTTAAGCGCCACGCTGGGCATCAGCTTACTTAAAAAAAAAAAGAATTTAAAAAACTTACAGAACATTGCAAAAATAGTACAAAGGACTCTCAAACTCTTTATCCATCTTTATCAATTATTTATATTTTGCTCCAATTTTATTTTATTACTTTCCTTTTCACTGAAGTATAATTTACAGTCAGCATAGTACACAAGTCTTAAGTGCACAAATCAATAAATTTTACATGTGTAGACCTGGATTAACCACCCACCAGATCAAGATGTAGAACATTCCAGTACTCCAGAAGGCTCCCGTGGGCCCCTCCCATTCACAAACTCTCTTCAGAGGGAAACTCCTTTCTGGCTTCTGTCACCAGAGACTGATTTTGCCCGTTTTAGAACTTCACATAAATGGACTCATATGGTAGCTACTTTTTTTTTTTTGTATCTAAACTCTTACTCAACAGTATGTCTGTGAGATTCATTCATTAAAAACAACAAAACGGGCGCCTGGGTGGCTCAGATGGTTAAGCATCTGCCTTCGGCTCAGGTCATGATCCCAGGGTCCTGGGATCGAGCCCCACATCGAGCCCCACATCGGGCTCCTGGCTCAGCGGGGAGCCTGCTTCTCCTTCTCCCTCCGCCTCTCTCCCTGCTCATGCTCTCTCTCTCTGTATCTCTCTGTCTCAAATGAATAAATAAAATCTTTAAAAACAAAACAACAGCTTAATTGAGATATGTCACATACCATAAAGTTTATCCTTTTAAAGTATATAATTAATTAATTAATTAATTTGACAGAGAGACACAGCGAGAGAGGGAACACAAGCAGGGGGAGTGGGGGAGGGAGAAGCAGGCTTCCCGCCGAGCAGGGAGCCCGATGCGGGGCTTGATCCCAGGACCCTGGGATCATGACCTGAGGCGAAGGCAGACGCTTAACGACTGAGCCACCCAGGCGCCCCAGCACTTCATTTCTTTTTATAGCTGACTAATATTCCATTGTATGAAGATGCCACATTTTGATCATTTATTTATCAGTTCACAGACATTTACATCTTCGGTTTTTTTTTTTTTTTAAAGATTTTATTTATTTATTTGTCAGAGAGAGAGAGCACACAAGCAGGGGGAGAAGAGGCTCCCCACTGAGCAGGGAGCCTGACATGGGACTCAATCCCAGGATCCCGGGATCGTGACTTGAGCTGAAGGTAGGTGCTTAACTGACTGACCCAGGTGCCCCACATTTTCATATTTCTTTACATGTTAACTCTACTTTGTTCTTTTTTCTTTCTGTGTGTTAGTCCATTGTATGAACATACTCCATATACTCTTTTTACCATTGAACACTTTTCTCCTTCTGGTTTTTGACTATTTTAAGCTGCTATGAACATTTTTTTTTAAGATTATTTATTTATTTATTTGACAGAAAGAGGGAGAGAGAGAGAGCACAAGCAGGGGGAATGGCAGAGGGAGAGGGAGAAGCAGGCTCCTCACAAAGCAGGGAGCCCAATGTGGGGCTTGATCCCAGGACCTTGAGATCCTGACCTCAGCTGAAGGCAGATGCTTAACCGACTGAGCCACCCAGGCACCCCTGCTATGAACATTTTTGTACATACTTTGGTTGGGCCTAAGCACTCACTTCTGTTGGGTATATACTTAAGAGTAGACTTGCTGGATCATAGGGTACACATGTATATTCAACTTTAGTAGACACGACCGAACACTTTCCCAAAGTGATTGTAGAAACTTATACTCACTCCCACAAGCCATTTATGAGAGTTCCAGTAGCTCCCATTCTTGCCAACATTTCGTATCTTCGTATCTCGTTGTGGTTTTAATTTGCATTCTGTGATAACTAATGATGTTTAGCACCTTTTTATTGCTTCCTGGGTAATTAGATACCCTCTTTTATAAGTGCCCATATACAAATCTTTGCCCATTAAAAAAAATTGTCTTCTCTTTCTTCTTCTTCTTCTTATTTTTTTAAGTAAACTCTATCCCCAGTATGGGGCTTGAACTCACAACCCCAAGATCAAGAGTCACATGTTCTACCAAGTGAGCCCACCAGGCACCTCGTCTTTTTCTTTTTCTTTTTTTTAAGATTTTATTTATTTATTTGACAGAAAGAGAGAGAGCACAAGTAGGCAGAGCAGCAGGCAGAGAGAGAGGGAGAAGCAGGTTCTCAGCTGAGCAGAGAATGTGATGGGGGGCTCAATCCCAGGATCCGGGGATCATGACCTGAGCCGAAGGCAGACACTTAACCAACTGAGCCACCCAGGCATGTCTTTTTCTTAACATAGATGTTCTTGATAAATTCGGAATACAGGTCCTTTGATATATACGTATTGTGATTATTTTCTCCCAGTCTGTGGTTTGATTTTTCACTCTTATTTATTTAATTTTTAAAAAAGATTTTATTTATTTGACAGAGAGAGAGAAAGCATGAGGGGGAGCAGCAGGCAGAGGGAGAGGGAGAAGCAGGCTCCCCCACAGAGCAGGGAGCCCGATGCGGGGCTCAATCCCAGGACCCCAGGATCATGACCTGAACCGACGGCAGTCGCTTAACCAACTGAGTCACCCAGGCACCCCAATTTTTCACTCTCTTAAATGTGTCTTTTGATGAACAGAAGTTCTTAATTTTAATTAAGTTGAATTTGACAGTCTTTTCTTATAGTTTATACTTTTTGTGTCTTAGGAAATTTTTGCCTATTTCAAGGTCATGGAGAAATTCTCCTAGGCTTACTTCTAGAAGTTTTGTTGCCTGCTTTTCATATTTAGGACTCTGATCCATCCTGAACTATTTCCATAAATGGTGTAAGTGTAGGGGTGAAGATTCATGGTTCCACATGTAGATATGCAACTGACCTAGCACCATTTATTAAAAAGACCATCTTGGGGCACCTGGGTGGCTCAGATGGTTAGGCATCTGCCTTCGGCTCAGGTCATGATCCCAGGGTCCTGGGATCGAGCCTCACGTCGGGCTCCTAGCTCAGCAGGGAGCCTGCTTCTCCCTCTCCCTCTGTCTCTCCCCCAGCTCATGCTCTCTCAGATCTCTCTCTGTATCTCTGTGTCTCAAATGAATAAAATCTTAAAAAAAAAAAAAAAGACCATCTTTTCTTCACTGATTTCAGTGGCACCTTTGTAATGTATTAGGTGATCATGTATATATGTGGACCTCTCAATTTTTTTTT
>NW_027784916.1:0-13795 GCF_054177405.1 Leptonychotes weddellii | reverse complement strand
GAAGAAGTGGTATATATATACAATGAAATATTATGCAGCCATCAAAAGGAATGAGATCTTGCCATTTGCAACAACGTGGATGGAACTGGAGCGTGTTATGCTGAGCAAAATAAGTCAATCAGAGAAAGACATGTATCATATGACCTCACTGATATGATGAATTCTTAATCTCAGGAAACAAACCGAGGGTTGCTGGAGTGGGGGCTGGGGTGGGAGGGATGGGGTGGCTGGGTGATAGACACCGGGGAGGGTATGTGCTGTTATGAGTGCTGTGAATTGTGCAAGACTGTGGGATCACAGATCTGTACCTTTGAAACAAATAATGCAATGTATGTTAAGAAAAAAAAAAAGAAGATAGCAGGAGGGGAAGAATGAAGGGTGGGAAATCGGAGGGGGAGACGAACCATGAGAGACGATGGACTCTGAGAAACAAACTGAGGGTTCTAGAGGGGAGGGGTGTGGGAGGATGGGTTAGCCTGGTGATGGGTATTAAAGAGGGCACGTTCTGCATGGAGCACTGGGTGTTACGCACAAACAATGAATCATGGAACACTACATCAAAAACTAATGATGTAATGTATGGTGATTAACATAACAATAAAAAATTTTTTAAAAAATCAGGAAATTAACTAGATACAGAAAAAAAAAAAAAAAGACATAGGAACCAACCAGAAAGAGTCCCCAATAGACAAAGCCAAATCTTTTGAGCAACAAAATAAATAATACTAGTGTTGGCCTCTTACTAGTATAGGCAAACCTCATTTTATTGTACTTTATTGTACTTCACAGATTCTGCATTTTTTACAAATTGAAAGTCTATGGCAACCCTGCATCAAGCAAGTTTATTGGTGACGTTTTTCCAACAGCATTTGCTCACTTTGTGTCTCTGTGTCACATTTTGGTAATTCTCACAATATTTCAAACTTTTTTCTTATTATATTTGTTATGGTGATCTGTGTGATCAGTGATCTTTGATATTTCTATTGTAATTGTTTTGGGGTGCCATGAACCACACTCACATAAAATGGTGAACTTAATAGGTAAGTGTATATTCTGACTTCTCCACTGACTGGCCATTCTTTATCAGTCTCTCTCTCTTTAGGTCTCCCTATTTCTTGAGACACAACAATATTGAAATCAGGCCAATGAATAACTCTACAATGGCCCCTAAGTGATCAAGTGAAAGGAGGAGTCACATGTGTCTCACTTTAAATCAAAAGCTAGAAATTATTAAGCATAGTGAGGAAGGCATGTCAAAAGCTGAGCTAGGCCCAAAACTAGGTTTCTTATGTCAAATAGCCAATTTATGAATGTAAAGGAAAAGTTCTTGAAGGAAATTTAAAGTGATACCCCAGTGAACACATGAATAATAAGAAAGTGAAACAAACAGCTTTATTGCTGATTTGGAGAATGTTTTAATGGTCTGTTTAGAAGATCAAGCCGGCCACAGTGTTCCCTTTAGCCAAAGCCTAATCTAGAGCAAGGCCCTAACTTTCTTTAATTTTATAAAAGCTGAGAGAGCAGAAGCTGCAGAAGGAAAGCTTGAAGCTACCTAAGGCAGGTTCCTGAAGTTTAAGGGAAGGAGCTATTTCCTTAATATCAAAGTACAAGGTGAAGCAGCAAGTACTAATGTAGAAACTACAGCAAATCATCCAAAAGATCTAGCTAGGATAATTAATGAAGGTGGCTACCCTAAACAGTAGATTTTTAGTGTAGATGAAATAGCCTTCTATTGGAAGAAGATGCCATCTAGGTCTTTCATAGCTAGAGAGGAGAAGTCAATGCCTGGCTGGAAAGGCTAACTCTTGTTGAAGTTGAAGCCAATGCTCATTTATCATTCTGAAAATCCTAGGGTTCTTAAGAATTACTCTAAGTCTACTCTGTCAGTGATCTATAAATGAGAAAACAAAGCTTGGATGACAGCACATCTCTTTACAACATGGTTTACTAAATATTTTAAGTCTACTGTTGAGACCTAATGCTCAGGGGAAAAAAAAAAAAGATTCCTCTCAAAATATTACTCCTTACTAACAATGCACCTAGTCACCTAATAGCTCTGATGAAGGTGTACAAGGAGATTAATGTTGTTTTCATGCCTGTCAACACAACATTCATTCTGCAACCCAAGGACCAAGGAGTAATTTTGACTTTCAAATCTTACTATTTATAAAATAGGATTTTATTTTATTTATTTATTTGAGGGAGAGAGAGTGAATGAGAGAGAGCACAAGCGGGGGGAGAGGCAGAGGGAAAGGGAGAAACAGACTCCCTTCCCAATGCAGGGCTCGATCCCAGGACCCTGGGATCATGCCCTAAGCTGAAGGCAGACACTTAACTGACTGAGCCACCCAGGTGCCCCAAGAAGTGCATTTTTATAAGGCTATAGCTGCCAGAGATAGTAATTCTACTGATGGATCTGGGAAAAGTCAATTGGAAACTTTCTGGAAGGGATTCACCCTTCTAGATGCCATTAAGAACATTTGTGACTCAGTGGAAGAAGTCAAAATATCAACTTTAGAAGAAATTCATTCCAATCTTCATGGTTGACTTTGGGAGGTTCAAGTCTTCGGTGAAGAAAGTTACTGCAGATGTTGTGGAAATAGCAGGAGAACTAGAATTAGAATGGGAGCCTGAAGATTGCTGAATTGCTGCGATCTCATGATAAAACTTGAACAGATGAGGAGTTCCTTCTTATGGATGAACAAAGAAATTGGTTTCTTCAAATGGAATCTACTTCTGGTGAAGATGCTTTGAAGATTATTGAAGTGACAACAAAGAATTTAAAGTAGCACATAAACTTAGTTGATATAGCAGTGGGGGGCTCGGTTTGAGCGGATTGACTCCAATTTTAAAATAAGTTCTGTTGTGGGCAAAATACTATCAAACAACATCACATGTTACAGAGAAATTGTTCATGAAAGAGTCAATTAATTCAGCAAAATGTATTGTTGTCTTATTTTAAGAAATTGCCACAGTCGCCCACAACCTTAAGTAACCACCACCCTGATTAGTCAGTAACCATTAACATCAAAGCAAGACCCTCCAGCAGCAAAAAGATTACAACTTGGGGAAAGCTCATATGATGGGTAACATTTTTTTTGCAATAAAGTATTTTTTAATTGTCATGTACATTTTGTAGATATAATGCTATTGTACACCTAATAGACTACAGTATAGTATAAACATAACTTTCACATGCACTGGGAAACCAAAAAAAATTCACTGGACTCATTTTATTGCAATATTGCTTTATTGAGGTGGTCTGGAACCAAACCTGAAATATCTTTGGGCTATACTTGTAACAGTATTTATAACTCAAAGAACAAAGCAAATATTCACAAGTACATCCGAATATACATAATTGATTGACAAAATAATGAGGGAGAAGGGAAAAGTCTTCCTTCAGAAAAATTCTAAATAAATCATTCTCCCTCTAGGAGGTGGAGCTTAATTCTCTTCCACTGGAATGTGTGCTAGACTTTAGTTACTTGCTTCCAAATAAAAGAATATGGAAACAGAAATAGGAACTTTACAGTAGAGAAACTTGTTAGATTCCACCTTAAACAAGTGAAGAAAATTGACACCACTGGTAATAAGACATGTTGTGATATAACCCTTGATATGGTATGATGAGAAGCACATTTCATTGCTGAGATGTTCTTCAAAAAAAATTGAGAATTTCTGATTATAAGTAAATATCAGACAAAACCAATTCAAAGATGTTTACAGAATAGCTGATCAATATTCTTAAAAATTGTGAAGGATATGAAGAAGAAGGAAAGACACACTATCACCAGTTGAAGAAGGCTAAGGATACATGATGACTAAAAGTTAAGTGATATCTTAGCTCTTTTGATTTCAAACTGTACTACAAAACTGTCATAATCAAAACAGCATGGTACTGGCTCAAAAACAGATACATAGACCATTGCAACAGAATAGAGAGCCCAGAAATAAACCCATGCTTATATGATCAATGAATCTATGAAAAGGGGGACAATATGATACAAAGAGGAAAAGACAGTCTCTTCAATAAATGGAATTGGGAAAATTGGACAACTACATGCAAAAGTCTGAAACGGGACCATTTTCTTACACCATATATGAAAATAAACTCAAAATGGATTAATGAAAGACCTTAACATAAGACCTGAAACTATAAAACTCCTAGAATAAAACATAGGCAATAAATTCTTTGACATTGGTCTTGGCAATATTTTTTTGGATATGTCTTCTCAGGCAAGGAAAAAAAAAGAAAAGACAAACAAATGGGTCTACATCAATCTGAAAAGCTCTTGCACATTGACAGCAACCATCAACAAAACAAAAAGGCACCTTTCTAAATGGGAGAAGATACTTGCAAATGATATATCTGTTAAGAAGTTGTTACCTAAGATATAAAAAGAATTCATACAATTCAATAACAACAACACAACAACAACATCAACAACAAAGATCCTGATTGAAAAATAGAGGACCTGAAGAGACATTTTTCCAAAGAAGATGTCCAGATGGCCAACAGGTATATGAAAAGATGCTGAACATCAGTAGTCATCAGAGAAGTGCAAATCAAAACCAAAATGAGATACTACCTCACACATGTCAGAATGGCTATTATCAAAAAGATAAGAAATAATAGCTATTGGTGAAGATATGGAAAGAAGGAAACCCTTGTGCACTATTGGTGGGAATGTAAATTGGTGCAGCCAATATGGAAAACAGTATAGAGATTTGTCAAACAATTACAGCAATCCAGCAATTCCACTTCTGGGTATTTATCCAAAAAAAAAAAAAAAGAAAAGAAAACACTAATTTGAAAAGATATATGTACCTCTATATTCACTGCAGCATTACTTATAATTGCCAAGATATGGAAGTAACTTGCGCCCGTTGATAGATGAATGGATAAAGACACTGTGACATAAGTCACAGGGATATAATATACATCAGAGAGAATATAGTCAATAATTTGTAATAACCTTGTGCAGTGACAGATGGTAACTAGATCTATAGTGGTAATCATTTCATAATGTATAAAAATATCATCACTATTTTTTACACCTAAAACTAATGTAATATTGCATGTTAATTTAATTCAATTTAAGAATAAATAAAATGGGGCAACCTGGGTGGTGCAGTTGTTTAAGTGTCTGATTCTTGGTTTTGACTCAGGTTGTGATCTCAGGGTCATGAGATCAAGCTCAGCATAGGCCTCCGCTATGAGTTTGGAGTCTGCTTAAGACTCTCTCTCCCTCTCCCTTTGCCCTTCTCCCCTGCACTCTCTCTCTCAAATAAATAAATAAATCGTCAAAAAAATAAAGATTAATGGAAAGAAAAAAGTATATATAGTTCTGACAAAAGTATAAAGTTGTGTTGGATAGAAAAGTACATACATACATGCATATGTACATACATAGAGTTAAAGTGATGTTCTGGAATGGATCTTGGAATTAAAAAAAGGTGAAATATTAATAAAATCTGCAGGTTAGTTAATAGCATTCTACCAGTGTTAAGATCTTAGTTTTAATGTATATGTTTGTATAAAATGTTAACATTGAGAAAGTTTGGTGAAGGTATATGGGAACTCTTTATACTGTCTTTGCCACTTTTCTACAAATCTGAAGTTATTCCAAAGTAATTCTTAAACCTATAATATCTATATTTCTAAAATCTTAATATTTGTTGATTTTGTAGAGAAAATATATGCAGGTTTCAAAAACTATTGTTACACATATTTTTCAATAATTTAAATTTTTTTCTAAAAAAAAAATATTGCAATATTAACTTTACCCCTTCTTCTAATGGTATTTAGTGCTTACACAAACCTTAATGTTAAATGAAAATATATGATAATATTTTAAGAATGTCATAATAAAAAACTTCTGACTCTTCTGGTGAATTAAGTGTAATGGACTTTCTAAGCTTCTGTTAACTCTGAGTTTACAAGGCTGCTGCTTAGTTATCAGGTGGCATAGTGTTCTGAGAAATTTAAAGGAACTGCTACAAGTGCCTAATTAATCCTTACAAAGTTAAGATAATCTGATTCATTAAAAGAACAATGTGTGCCTGGTACTGAACTAGAAATTTTTTAATTACCATTTTGTACTTTGCTGATAACTTGATCTTCAGTGAAAAAAAAGTGACTGTCTCCAGGTGACCCATCAAAAAGTTCAAAGCACAAAACTGTAGGAAATACAGGAAATCTCGGGTAAATGACCCAGATTTTAAGAATTTATTTTTCTCACTTTAAGGTCATTTTCCTTAGACTATTTGATCCTTAAAACAATTTTATTGGAATCCCTTTTTTTTAATACAAAATTCTCGTAACACTGAGTCACTTAAGCTATTGAAGTTTGAAGTTTCTTTCTAATTTGATTCTTCTACTATTTGCTTCCATCTATTTTTCATTCAAATGTTTCCTTCTTTTCTAGAAATGTATCCTATTTTCAAGATTTTCTTTTCTAAAAAAAATTTTATTTATTTGTTAGAGAGAGAGAGAGCATAAGCAGGGGGAGTAGCAGGCAGAGGGAGAAGCAGGCTCCCCGCTGAGCAGGGAGCCCGACGCCGGACTTGACCCAGGACCCTGGGATCATGACTTGAGCTGAAGGCAGACACTTAACCGACTGAGCCACCCAGGCACCCCTATAATGTCTTTAAAAAAAATTATTTATTTTGGGGTGGGAGGAGCAGAAGGAGAGGTAGAGAAAGTCCCAAACAGACTCTGTGCTGAGCACAAAGCCCAATCTCAGGACCCTGAGATCACAGAGAGCCAAAACCAAAAGCTGGACACTTAACCGACTGAGCCACCCAGGTGCCCCTATAATAATCCCTTTTAAATTTGAAAAGATTCAGTGTTCAAAGATATTACAGTGAAACCAAAGTTATTTACTTGATATTAGTTTTCATAGTAAGGATTTTTTTTAAACGAGCATTCTGTCTTTACATGAAATTAAAAATCTAGGTGTGAATTTAACTATATCAAGATTTCTTTTGAGAACTTTTTCAGAGATAATTAATCTTGCAGATGTTTCTGCATTACCTGCATTCATGAACACCTCCTAAATTAACTCTCATGTGGGAAGGTAACATTTCCTAAGCCAACCATATTAAATTATTTCATGAGAGAGTTTATCATTTCACCTGACTCAGTATTCTACTAGTTATACTATACTTTTGATCTTTAAAAAAAGTATTTGACACGTAAAGGTTGAAATTTTTTCTTAGTGGGATGAGGTCAGAAAATTCTTTGATCTAAGAATAGTTCCAATATAAAAGGATTGTAGAGGCTGGATTTGAGGTATATATTTCTATAAAGTCATCACTCCCTATCAAAAGACAGACACTCTCAGAGTATTCAGGGTTTTTTTTTTCTTTTTTCTTTTCTTATTTTTTAAGTGAACAGTATTTAGAATTGAATTTGGTACTCATTAAAATCGATACTTCCCCAGAGTAGATAATGTAGTTTAAATTAAGAGATATACATATGTATGTGTATGTAGAAAGAAACTTTGATTCAATATTTTACCATAAGCTGGATTTTCTGCAGAAGAACTATATATAGATTTCTTAATCTTCCCATGGCCCATCTCCCTTATTAAGATCAGCTGGGACTTCAGTTTCAAGTCAGAGTAAGAAAGACTAGATTTGCCCTCTTGTAGGAAACAACAACAATATCAAATCAAGGTGCTGGGCATCAGACAACCAAAGAGAGTGATCCCTGAGAGATAGAAAACATCTGAGGTAACCCCTACAAATGTCCTAGCTTAATGTCATGAGAGAATTTCCAAGCTATGGTTCAGAGAAGAACACAGGCAGAACCTGGCCCGAGGAAGTGGAGGTCCAGAGAGAAAAAGCAGCCTAGAGTTCATAGGACAACACCACAAAGGAGGGAACAGCACAGATACCACCCCACCCCCAGGTCATGCAGAAGGTCTCAGCTGAATATTCCCCAGAGTACCGATCAGTGTTTGTATTTGAGCAGACTGCCAGAGGCAGTGAAAACCATTCAAAAGAATTAAAGCAAACAGTGCACAACATTCACACAGGCCAGGAAAATTACGTTCCACAGATCCATACCAGAAAAACTCACAAATCATGTAGCATTGGGTAGAGTACTCAGGAAAGTCTTGGCTTAGTAGTGGGGGATAATTAGCCCTATGCTGGGTACTTTTCTGGAGCCACCTAACAAGTCATAAAAGCAAGACCATAAAGGATCTATTTCCAAGTAACTTAACTGCATACAAGAACAAAGCTTAAGAATATTTATAGGAATAAGAAAACTCAGAGAGTAAAACCCACAAGGTCTGACACCCAAGCAAAGATTTGGAGACATGCGATGAAGCAGACAGATATGATCCATACTGAGGAGAATAATCAATCAATCAAAACTGACTTCAAACTGACATAAATGTTAGAATTAGCAGACCCAAGGAATAAACAGTTATTTTGCCTTGAATACATGTATCTAAAAAGTTAAGTAGAAATATTGAAGATATGAAAAAGACCCACATCAAACTTGTAGAGATGAAAACTACAGTGTCTGAAATGAAAATTTAAGGTATTGAAGAAAGCAATAGAAACTATCCAAAATTGAGGGCGCCTGGGTGGCTCAGTTGGTTAAGCGACTGCCTTCGGCTCAGGTCATGATCCTGGAGTCCCGGGATCGAGTCCCGCATCGGGCTCCCTGCTCAGCAGGGAGTCTGCTTCTCCCTCTGACCCTCCTCCCTCTCATGCTCTCTCTATCTCATTCTCTCTCTCAAATAAATAAATAAAATCTTAAAAAAAAAAAAAAAAGAAACTATCCAAAATTGAAAACAGAAAATATGGGGTGCCTGGGTGGCTCAATCAATTGCGCATCCAACTCTTGATTTCAGATCACCTCATGATCTCATGGTCATGGGATCAAGCCCTGTGTTGGGCTCTGTGCTGAGTGTGGAGCCTGCTTAAGATTCTCTCTCCCTCTACAAATCACCCCCCCAACACTTGTGCACATGCACACTCTTTCTCTCTCAAAAATAAAAAAATAAAAAAATAATAAATAAATAAATAAATAAATAAATAAATAAGAAAATATACTTTTTAAAAAGAATGCAAAGCACACCAAGTGAGCTCCGGAACAACTTCAAGCAACCTTTTAAATATGGAACTGGATCCCTGAAGTAGTGAAAAAAGAACAAACAAACAAAAAAAATTAAAGAAATGATGGCCACTTTTTTCAAATTTCATGAAAATTAAACACCCATATTCCAAGAAGCTAAATGAGCTTTAAGCACAAAAAAAGTGAAGAAAATCACATCAACACATTTCATAATGAAATTGCCTAAAACCCGTTATAAAAGGAAAAATCTTAAAAACAGCCAAAGGAAAATAGATATGTATACAAACAAAAAT
Organism: Leptonychotes weddellii; assembly: GCF_054177405.1. NCBI lineage: Eukaryota > Metazoa > Chordata > Mammalia > Carnivora > Phocidae > Leptonychotes > Leptonychotes weddellii. The sequence goes on along the minus strand of NW_027784916.1, from coordinate 4,405 downwards.
AAGGAAGACAGCAGATTTCTCATTGGGAAAACTCAAACAGTGGAGGCACATCTTAAGAATGTAAAAGAAAAGACAGACAACATAGAGTTTAATATTCAGTGAACTTATTTTTCAAAAATAAATGCAAAAAAAGTAGCTCAGACATATAAAAGCTGAAAAAATAATTTTGAGACTTACACTACAATAAACTGAAATTTGTCAGGCAGATGAAAAATGACAGCGGATGAAAATATACATCTAAAGTAATGAGAAGCACCAAGAAAGGTAACTACATGGATAAAAAATAAGGATTTTTGCTTATAATTTAAATTTCTTCAAAAGACAGAAACGGTGAATTAAGCAATTCACTGTTTAAGCAAAATTATTGTGTATTTTATAACATGTATTAGTAAAATAAATGAAAAAATGGCGAAAGACTAGGGAGTAGAAGTGGAAGTAAACTATTGTCAACTTATGTGTACATATAGTGATATAAAAATCACTTAAAGTGGAATGTGGTAAGTTAAAGATGTATACTATAAACCTCAATACAATCAATAAAAGAAGAGGTATAACTAATGATCCAACAAAGAAGACAAAATGAAATCACTAAAAAATACTGTCCAAAAGTATGGTCCAAAAGAAGGCAGAAAAGACAGGAAAATGGAACAAAGAGCAGAAAGGTTAAAAACAAAATAGGAGATGATAGACTTTAATATACCAATGATCATATTAAATAGAATAGGTCAAGACATTCCAACGAAAAAGAGATTGTCAGATTAAAAGACCCAACACAATGTTGCCTATAATAAAATCACTTTAAATATAAATATACAAAAGAGATGCTATGTTAATACTATTCAAAATGAAGCTGCAGCAGCCATACTAATATCAGACCAAGTATATGTCAGGGCAAATGATATTACCAGGAATAAAGATAATCATTTCATAATGATAAAGCAATCTATTTATCAAAAAGACATAATAATTCTAAATATTTGTGAATCTATAACAGATTTTTGAAATACATAAAGCAAAAATTGATAGAACTGAAAGAAGAAATAGACAAATACAGTATTATAGGTAGAAATTTCAGTACCTTCCTTTCAATATAAGATAGAATAAATAGACAAGATCAGTAACAATATAGAATATTTGAACACACTAACCTAATGGCCATTGCTGTAACACTCCATCCAACTTTAGTAGAATGCACACTCTTCCAGTGCACATGGAAAATTTACCAAAATAGATTATTATGGATAATAAAACAAGTTTAAAGGATTAAAATTATAAAGAGTGTATTCTCTGAATACAATCAAATGAGAAAACAACAAGAGTAACACATCTGGAAAATCCCCAAATATTTGGTAATAAATAACACACTTCTAAATAACACATGGATTAAAGATGAAATAATAGAATTAGAAAACATTTTATAATAAATTGCAATGAAAACACAGTATAACAGAGTTTCTGGGATGCCACTAAAGCAGTACTTAGGAGGATCCATGGGGGCCCAGGGTGCCAGTAGCCTCCTTGGTAGTGTATGCAGCCTGTTGATTGTATGGGTTGCCCTAAGGGACCTTGGAGACAGCCCTTTCCAGTGGATGTTGAGGTCTGACCTCATGCTATCTCCAATCTAGGTGGCAGACAGGTATGCGGGGTGCCTTTGGAAAGCCCCAGGGCACAGTAGCCAGGGTCCACATTGGCCAAGTCATCATGTCCATCCGTACCATGCTGCAGAACAAGGAGCACGTGATTGAGGCCCTACCCAGGGCCAAGTTCAAGTTCCCTGGCCGCCAGAAGATCCACATCTCCAAGAAGTGGGACTTTTCTAAGTTTAATGCGGATGAATTTGAAGACATGGTGGCTGAAAAACGGCTTATCCCAGATGGCTGTGGGGTCAAATACATCCCTAATCGTGGTCCCTTGGACAAATGGAGGGCTCTGCACTCATGAGAACCTCGGCACTGCCCCCTCCCTATTCATGCCTACCAACAAATCCTACTTCCTGTCAAAAAAAAAAAAAAGAAAAAGCAGTACTTGGGAGGAAATGTATAGCATTAAACACCTGTTAGAGAAGGAATGTCTCAAATCAGTGATCTCAGCTTCTACTTTAGGAAATTAGAAAAAGAAAAGCTAACTAAACTAAAGTGCACAGAAGAAATTAAAAGATCAAAACAGAAACCAATGAAATAGAAAACAAAATCAATAGAGAAAACCAAAGAAACAAAACCTGAATTTGTTGAAAGATGCATAAAATTAGTAATCCTATAGCCAGATTGATTAAAGGGAGCGAGGGAAAGAGGAAGGGAGGGAGAATAGACACAAGTTACCAATGGATTCTGCAGATATTAAAAAGACGTTAAAGGGTTGTTATGAGGAACTTTATGCCTATAAATTCCATAATTGAAACAAAATAGAAGAAGTTCTTGAAGGACATAAACTACTAAAACTTATTTAAGAAGAAATAATCTATAAATATATATGTATATGCATGCCTACACAGACAAATGTGTGTATATATATATATATATACATATTTGCATACATATGACATTGAATTTTACTAAATAAATTTCCCATGAACAAAGCCCAGATGTTGTCACTGATTAATTCTATCCAATACCCTTTAAGGAAGAAATAATACCAATTCAACACAAACTCTTCCAGAAAATTGAAAAGTGAGGAATACTTCCCAACTCATTCTATAAAGTCATCATTACCATTATAATAGAATCAGACAAACACATTACAAAAAAAAAGAAAAGAAAACTACACACCAATATCCTTAATAAGCCTATAGGCAAAAAATAGTTTTTGGAAAATTAGTAAATAAATTTCAACCATATATAAAAGGGATATATCATGATCAAGTAAGGTTTACCTAAGGAATGCCAGGTTGGTTTAAGATTTATAAATTAATCAATATAATCAATATATTTCACCATATGAAAAATCTAAAATGAAAAAATCATGTGATCATTTCTATAAGTACAGGAAAAGAATTAGACAAAATCCAAGATCCATTTCTGATAAGAATTCTCAGCAAAATATGAGGAGAAGGGCCCTTCCTCAACCTGATAAAGGTCATCTACAAAAGTTCCTCTGCTAACATACTTAATGGTGAAAGACTAAATGGTTTCTTTCTAAAATCAGGGACAACACAAGGATGTCCACTCTCATCACTTCCATTCAATATTGTATTGAAAGTTCTGGACAGTGCATTATGGAAGATAAATATGTCATCTAAATTGGAAAGAAAGAGAAAAACTACTTATTTGCAAATTATGTAATTGTCTATATGGAAACCTGTAAAAGTACCTACTAGAACTAGTGAGTTTAATGAAGTTACAAAACATGAGATCAAAATACAAAAATCAGTTGATTCTGTACACTAGCAAAATTATCGAGAGGTAGTTGAAATTTTTAAAAGATTGCAACTATAAGAACATTAAAAAATATGAAGTACTTCAGGGGCACCTGGGTGGCTCGGTCGGTTAAATATCTGCCTTTGGCTCATGTCATGATCTTGGGATCCTGGGATCGAGACGTGTGTCAGACTCCCTGCTCAGCAGGGAGTCTACTTCTCGCTTTTCCTTTCCCTCTCCCTCTCTCCTCAACTCATGCTCTCTCTGTCAAATAAATAAAATCTTTAAAAACAAAATATGAAGTACTTCAGAATAAATCTGGCAAAAGATGTTCAAGTACTATACACTGAAAACTACAAAATACTGCTTCGGCAAATTAAGGAACACTTAAATAAATGTAGAGACACAACATATTCAATGATAAGAAGAATCAATATTGTTAAGATGATAGTTCTCCCCATACATAATCTATAGAATCAAAGCAATCCCAGTGAAAATCCTGGTAGACTTTTTTTTTAGAAATTGCTAAATTGATTCTAAAAAGTTCATATAGAAATGCAAAGGATTTGGACTAACCAAAATAAACATTAAAAAGAAGAATAAATACTACCTGATTTACAATACTTATTATAAAGCTGTAGTTTAAAGACAATGTGGTCTTGGGGCAAAGATAGTTAAATGGACAATTGGGACAGAATTCAAAATATGATCCATACCACTAATTAAATACAAATTTCATCAAAGAGAATCATAAAACTAAATGTCAAACCTAAAACCATTAAAAGTGTAGAAGGAAGCATAGGAGAAACCCTTGTGACCTTGGGATGGGCAAAGATTTCTTTGATTCAAAGGAAAAGCATGGTCCGTAAGTAAATATATTGATAAATTTAACTTAATAAAATTAATTTTTCCTGTTCTCTGAAAGATACTCTTAAAAGAATGAAATGACAAGACACAGGCTGAGAGAAAATATTTGCAAAGCATTTATCTGAGAAAGGACTATAACCAGAATACATAGAACTTACAAAAACAATGATAAGATAGTTTGACTT
>NW_027784915.1:0-288 GCF_054177405.1 Leptonychotes weddellii | reverse complement strand
TTTGTTTGTTTTTTGTTTTGTTTTGTTTTGTTTTTTAGGGACTAACACACCCTTTTAATATGTTTTTAAATATTTTTAAGGTTTAAAAATGTTTAAAGTTTGTAATTCCTAGTAGGAAAACATTATCTGAATGACTACCCTAATGGCAAACCACTATAGAATGTTTCAGTTGCATGTGGGGCAGAGGGGTAGGATTCTCTTCACAGCACCCCAGCTTTCTTCATGAGAAGGTCAGAGGTACACTGGTTTGTATTATTGCGACATCCATTAGGTGATCGTTGCTTTTCC
>NW_027784914.1:0-288 GCF_054177405.1 Leptonychotes weddellii | reverse complement strand
TCAAGGTTACTCCCTCCCAGGTTCTTCCCCTGATGCTGTGGCCTCTATCACTCTCTGGGGTAAAGGATAAAGGATAAAGCATCACCAGTGGGCCCCCCCAAAGGACTGGCTGCTTTCCTCTGCTGGAGAGCCCTCCTCCCACCCGCAACCCCCGCCCAGGCTTCCTGACCTGCCAGAGTCCTACCCTCCTTCAGAACAAGGCTCCCCTCCTCAGGAAAGCCCACCCTGACTGTCCTTGGCCCCAGCTCCTGGGGCTCGCTGCACACAGCTCTCTTTCAGCACTTTGCC
>NW_027784913.1:0-288 GCF_054177405.1 Leptonychotes weddellii | reverse complement strand
CAACCATCAAATATAATTTAGAAAACTCAAGAGAAGTAAAGTCAATTGTATTTAACCTTATTTTTGCTTACCATGTTCTTTCTTCCTTCCTAACATTCCAAGGTCCTCTTTTTTTTTTTTTTTTATCATTTTCTTTCTTTTTAGAGAACTTCCTCTATCTACTCTTTTAGGGAAGTTCTGGGACATTCTCATAGTTTTCTTCATCTGAAAATTTCTTGATTTTGCTTTCATTTCCAAAAGATATTTTCACTGAATATAGGATTCTCTACTAACAGGGTTTTTTTTTTT
>NW_027784912.1:0-288 GCF_054177405.1 Leptonychotes weddellii | reverse complement strand
GAGTTTTAACTAGCTGTTCTCTGGTCTGCTTGTGAAATGAGACCTGACACCACTTACATGAGAACTGAGGCCCTTCAGAACTCTTTGTTTGGGACACATGCCATAGCCAAGGATTTGTGCTTGTCTTTTGAGGGTGAGGACAGTCATACTGGGAATGAGGCAAGTTTGACTGAGGAAGGTAATCCCACCAGAGTGCAGGGGTGTGGGGCTTGGTGTAAGCAAGTTAGTAGCCAGTATTGGTGCTGAATTGCTTCCTGCAGGTGCCTCTGTGTTTATGCTGAGGGAAGG
>NW_027784911.1:0-288 GCF_054177405.1 Leptonychotes weddellii | reverse complement strand
TTTTTTTTTTTCGAGTTATTTTGTACCAGGCAGCTGGTTATGCATGAGTTGTCCAAAGTGACCTGCATGAGGCTGGCCCTTGTTCCCTGGATGGGGGAATATTCAGGATGTGTGGTCCCTGAATCCCGGACAGCTAATAGGTCTACAGTGCAAGGAGGAGGGTGAGGAAGCTAAGAGCAGAGTCAGGACCTATGCTGAATTTCCAGAGCTCCACGCTGAGCCCTTGAGTGGTGCTCATGCCCTTCCAGCTCTGCTCTTCCGAGCACCTGTTCACCCCGTTCAATCCGC
>NW_027784910.1:0-288 GCF_054177405.1 Leptonychotes weddellii | reverse complement strand
TATATTCCTTATATTATATACTATACTAAGTAGACTATATCCTCCAATGTTTTTTTTTAAGCAGTTTTATCTAGTCTAGGGTTTTTTTGTTTTTTTTTTAATTTCCACATGAATTGTTGAGTTAGCTTGTAAAGTACTACCAAAATGCCTGCATGAAACTTGACTGGAATTGTACTGAATTCATAGACCTACAGACAAATCTGGGGAAGAATTAACAACAGTATTCTGACCCATGGATACTTTATATCTGTCTATTAGGATTTTTAATTTTCTCAGCAATATTTTGTA
>NW_027784909.1:0-288 GCF_054177405.1 Leptonychotes weddellii | reverse complement strand
GCCCAACTCTCTGAGGCTTTGTGCTGAAGTTTTGTGGATGCAGTTGTCTGCAAAATAAATCTCACTCTTGGTTTTTCTTTGGACTGTGTTACTTCAAATGATGGGGGTTGTTTTATTCTATCCTCTGTGTTCGCTCTTTTCATCAAGGATGTTGCAACCCACGGGGGTCTCTTACACGTTTGGTGTATTACCAATACGTAAAGGATCAACGTCGGCTAATGTTTTACTTCCAAATAAATTAGAGCTGCTCCTTCCAAGGCAGCATCCTCACTCACTGGCGTCCATCCG
>NW_027784908.1:0-288 GCF_054177405.1 Leptonychotes weddellii | reverse complement strand
GCACGTACTGAATGGAGCCCTGGGTGTTATATGCAAACAATGAATCATGGAACACTACAACAAAAATTAATGATGTAATGTATGGTGATTAACATAATAAAATTAAATTAAATTAAAAGGCCTATTTGTTCAATTGGTATTCTTGCTGCACTTTTGCAAATAATCAGGCCAAATCTAATGAGAACTTAATTATTTTGTAAAGAAAAATCATCTTACTTTTGATTATCCTTGATTAAAGAAGGCAGTGACTGTATCAAGAAATTTTATGTTTCAACAGAAAACCTTGTG
>NW_027784907.1:0-288 GCF_054177405.1 Leptonychotes weddellii | reverse complement strand
GGCCTCATCATCACTAGAGTGCACACTCTGGGTCAGAGGCACAGAACTGATGGCCCCTGGCACCTGCCTGGAAGGCACGTGCTCCTTGAGGGGCAGATAGGAGCACCCCCAGAGGTAAAAGATCTTCCCCAACTGATCAGAGTGCTGGGTGTGCTTTGGTCAATGAGAACTCGGGCACGTCACCGTCCTCTCTGCCCTGCCCCCTCCAAGGGACCCTGTACCCCCAGGTGACTCTGGGTGCCCGGGGCTGGCCGGGTCTGCCCTGCCCCCTCCAAGCAGAGGTGCTTC
>NW_027784906.1:0-3429 GCF_054177405.1 Leptonychotes weddellii | reverse complement strand
TGTGCTGGGTCTTGTGTTGAAGACTGGGTGATTATCTGACCCTAGAGTTGAGGGTCCATTTGTGGGTTTTCTATTCTGTTCCATTGATCTATGTGTCTGTTTTTGTGCCAGTACCATACTGTCTTGATGATCACAGCTTTGTAGTAGAGCTTGAAGTCTGGAATTGTGATGCCACCAGCTTTGGTTTTCTTTTTCAACATTCCTTTGGCTATTCGGGGTCTTTTTTGGTTCCATACAAATTTTAGGATTTTTTGTTCTAGTTCTGTGAAAAAAGTTGATGGTATTTTGATAGGGATTGCATTGAATGTGTAGATTTTTCTGGGTACTATAGACATTTTCACAATATTTGTTCTTCCAATCCATGAGCATGGAATGTTTTTTCATTTCTTTGTGTCTTCCTCAATTTCTTTCGTAAGTGTTCTGTAGTTTTCTGAGGTACTTTGTTTCTTTGGTTAGGTTTATTTCTAGGTATCTTATAGTTTTTGGTGCAATTATAAATGGGATTGATTCCTTAATTTGTCTTTCTTCTATCTCATTGTTAGTGTATAGAAATGCAACTGATTTCTGTGCATTGATTTTATATCCTGCCATGTTGCTGAATTCCTGTATGAGATCTAGCAATTTTTGGGTAGAGTCTTTGGGTTTTCCACAATACAAATGTTATGATACGAAGGGGCACCTGCACCCCAATGTTTATGGCAGCAGTGTCTACAATAGCCAAACTATGGCAAGAACCCAGATGTCCATCAACAGATGAATGGATAAAGATGTGATATATATATAATGGAATATTAGCCATCAAAAAGAATGAAATCTTACCTTTTGCAACAATGTGGATAGAACTGGAGGGTATTATGCTAAGCAAGATAAGTCAGAGAAAGACAATTATATGGTTTCACTCATATGTGGAATTTAGAAACAAAACAGAAGATCAAAAGGTAAGAGAGGGAAAAATAAAATAAGATGAAATCAGAGAGGGAGACAAACCATCAGAGACTCTTAACTCTAGGAAACCAACTGAGGGTTGCTGGAGGGGAGGTGGGTGGGGGGATGGGGTAACTGGGGGTTGGGCATTAAGGAGGGCACGTGATGGAATGAGCACTGGGTGTTACATGCAATTGATGAATCACTAAACTCTACCTCTGAAATTAATAATACGCTGTAACACTGTATGTTAATTAATTGAATTTAAAATAAGATAAAAAAAGGACTGGGCGAGTTCTGTAGGCACCTGCTATCTGGGAATTCATCAGCAGTGTGATCAGTGCTGCAATATACATAAGCATGGAGCACACAGAAGAGCCAGAGCCTCATCCCAGGAAGTCTGTCATTTGAGTTTAGGTTCTTAAGTTCTTTTCTTTTCTTCTTCTTCTTTTTTTTTTTTTGACTTTATTTAAATTCAAGTGAGTTAATATATAGTGTCTTATTAGTTTCAGATCATTGGATTTTGTTGCCGGAGCGTAAGAGAGAAAAGCCAAGTGGCTGAATGAGGGCAATGACAGTGGACCAAAAAATAGGGGGCCAATTCAAAAGACAATTCTAAGGAAGAAGAATCATAAGTCTCAATGATATTGGCAGTACATGGACATTAAAAAGAAGTTAACCTCTGAAGTGGTCCCCAAATCAAGAAACACTTGATTTTTTTGAAGTTCTTCTTCCTTACCATACTGAGCACACAATTTTCAATTCTATGGTCAGAATTTATTTTTATTTTTTAATTTACTTTTTAAAAATATTTTATTTATTTTGTGTGAGAGAGAGTGAGCGAGTGAGAGCACGAGCAGGGGGAGCGGCAGGCAGGGGAAGAGGGAGAAGCAGGCTCCCCGCTGAGCAAGGAGCCCAATGTGGGACTTGATTCCAGGACACCAGGATCATGACCAGAGCAGAAAGCAGATGCTTAACTGACTGAGCCACCGAGGCATCCCGGAATTTATTTTTAAATGTCTTGTTCCATTTAGTCATTTTTTCTTTTACAGATTAAGTTTGAGGGATCACACTCATGGTGTCTCAGGACATTTTAAATATACTCTCCAAAGTCACGGATAACAAAGAAATCCCAATAAAAATGCCAACTAATTCTTTTAAGGAGTTGGCCAAGTTGCTACTAAAGCTCCTATGAAAAAAATAACATGCACTTACAGAAAGGAAAACACCAAAAAGAACAACTATGCAGGGGGAGTAAGCACCAGGAGAGATGGAAACATTCTCTGTCTTCTCGATAATTAAGACAGTGTGTTACTAGCACATGAATGGATAAACAGACAAATGTAATAGAAGAGAAACTCCAGAATTAGACCCAAATACATATGGAAACTTAGGATATGACAAAGATGGCATCTTAAATCAGGAACATAAAGATAGATCTTTTGGCAAATGATGCTGGAACAACTGGGTAGCTCTTTGGAAAACAGATACAGTCCCATCTCACACCATACACAAGAATAAACTACAAATAGATGAGGAACCTAAAGGTCAAATACGAAACCATGCAAGTACTAGAAGAAAATACAGGTGAATTCCTCTTTAATTATAGTGTTGGGAAAGACTTTTTAAAAATTGAAATATATTTAACACGTAACATTGTGTAAATTTAGGGCATACAACAAGTTAATTTGATGCATTTATATATTACGATTGTCATTGTAGCAATAATTAGCACCTCTATCCAGTTGCATGATTATCATTTCTTTTTAGAGGCTGGAATAATTAAGAGCTGGTCTCTTTGCAGGTTTGATTATAATACAGTATTGTTTATATTCACTATACTGTGCATTAGATCTCTAGGACTATTTACTACTCATTGTGAGTTTGTATCCTTAAAAAACATCTGTAGGAGGAAACCAAAATGGAATACACCACTAGCATATGCACCTATCTGTATTACAAATGAATTACATGAATGGGATGGAAATAAAAAGAAATAACACAAGTAAGTTTGAAAACAATATCTTGACTGGATACTGTGAAGCTAAAGACAAAAAGAACTTCACGTAAATGCTGCCGTCTAGTTAGTAAATGTGTTTCTTACAGGGGGATTGTTTAGCAATTCTGAAACTACTTTATGTGTGTATTGGAATTGGTATATGAAGTATCATTATGAACTCCTGGTTTTGGTTATATTGACAGATAGATGGAGAAATGTCGATGTGTGTTAATGTGTTGGTTACTTCCCGTACATGAATTTCCTGGCCCTGCCTTTGGGAAGGCCTAGAAGCAGTAGCACCCCAGTAACAATGGACGCAACTGGTGCCCAGACCTTGGTTTCTAAATATTTTTCTTTTTGTTTTGTTTTATTTTTTGTTTTTTTATTTTATTATGTTATATTAATCACCATACATTACATCATTAGTTTTTGATGTAGTGTTCCATGATTCGTTGTTTGCATATAACACCCAGTGCTCCATGCAGAACATGCCCTCTTTAATACCC
>NW_027784905.1:0-288 GCF_054177405.1 Leptonychotes weddellii | reverse complement strand
TGGTTTCTAATTCAAACAGGGCAAGGCAGGTTGTGGGAAGAGGGTACTCCAAACGGGTCCACATGGGGAGGAGACAGTTGCCTTAGCTGCTGCACTGCTCTTCTTCGTTATCCCTTTGGATAACATCTTCATCATGGTTGATACTTCTGTAATATCTGCCTTTCTTTGACTAGGGAATTGGAGGTCTCAAACCTGCCTCACCAATTTACCTTGTGTTCCTCTTTATCCCCTTTCTATGGTGATGGCATTTTCTGAAACAGCCTGAGGGTTTTTTGTTTTGTTTGAAAT
>NW_027784904.1:0-288 GCF_054177405.1 Leptonychotes weddellii | reverse complement strand
GGGAGCTTTGAAAACCCACCTCGTCTCCTCTTGCGCAAAAGTATATTTTCCAGTTGTCTATCATCACCAAACAAATGATCTAGAAACCAAGTGGCTTAAAACAACCGTTTTTATTTGCGCACAGTTCTGCGGGTCTGGCAGTGGGGAAGGACGCATGGGGTGTTCCTGTCGTATCCACGTGGCACGGGCTTCTCCCCGGATGGTGGTCTCAGAGCCACGGCTCTGCTCACAGGCCAGCTACTCCCAGGAGGAGGAAGCAGAAGCCACCAGGCCGTCTCAGAGCCACGC
>NW_027784903.1:0-288 GCF_054177405.1 Leptonychotes weddellii | reverse complement strand
GTTGTGCACGAACAATGAATCATGGAACACTTCATCTAGAACTAATGATGTAATGTATGGGGATTAACATAAGAATAAAAAAAAAATTAAAAAAAAAAAAATATATTATGCTACGAGAAAGACACTAGTCCGAAAATGCACATACTACATGAGTCCATTTACATGAAATGAAAAGAAAACATAGATTAAGGAAATCTATAAGGACAAAAAGTAGATTAAATACCTAGGGCTGAGGAAGAGTGCTAGGGGATAGAGGGGAAGTAACTGCTAAGTGGTATGGGGTTTGTC
>NW_027784902.1:0-288 GCF_054177405.1 Leptonychotes weddellii | reverse complement strand
GTATGGACTTTATTAAAATGGTCCTAGCTGTTAACACAACATACTATATATTCAAATATTTTTCTTATAATAATAGACATAACATGTATGTTTCATTTAATCCAAAAATTAAAAATTGGTTGTCTTTAATACCAGGTAATAATAATGACCTAAATATACATAATATTTTTTCATATTTTTCCAAAGACATTTTTGTTGACATGGTTGCTTAATATGTGTTGTCATTTTAATACAACTTACAAATTGTGATAAATGACTTCAAAGTAAGGGAAATTTCCAGACTCTCTT
>NW_027784901.1:0-288 GCF_054177405.1 Leptonychotes weddellii | reverse complement strand
GAGGGATGGGGTGACTGGGTGATAGACACTGGGGAGGGTATTCGCTATGGTAAGCACTGTGAATTATGTAAGACTGCTGAATCACAGACCTGTACCCCTGAAAAAAATAATACATTATATGTTAATAAAAAAACAAAAACAAAACAAAACAAAAACATCAGGGACAAAGCATTGGGACTCACTAATAGAAACAAGTTCCCAGATGAAGCCAGTGCTGCTGGTCCATGGCTTACCCATGCCGTAGCAGCACTGCTCTAAAATTGCTGCAAAATACGCAAATCCACAAAT
>NW_027784900.1:0-288 GCF_054177405.1 Leptonychotes weddellii | reverse complement strand
TGTCCTCTTCAGGCTCTGGAACCAGATAATTTATATTACCTACCATATATTAACAGGATTCAAGCTAAGTGTTAACTGCCCATTATCAGCTGTCACTGCACAGTTAATAGTTACCAAATACTGATGATTTTAGGCATAGGTACTTTACTGTCTACTGTAAAGAGAACATACAGGTTTAGAATTAATGAATTTAAATGCTGTGTCTTTGAGGCAAATTCCTACCAACCTACAGAAAAGAGCACGTGGCATATTTGACCCATCGTTTCCCTAGAAGATTTATTTGTTAAT
>NW_027784899.1:0-288 GCF_054177405.1 Leptonychotes weddellii | reverse complement strand
TCAAGTGGTGGCTGAGAAGATGGACTTTGGGGTCAGAATGGCTTGCATTCTAATCCACACCACGAGGTTGTGCCACATAAATTAGCCATAGAATCTCAGTAGCTTAGCAGAATACAGTTTATTCCTCACTCTGGCAAAGTCTAAGTGGGCAGTATGGCCCTCTTCCGTATTGTAGCCTTTGGAATATGTGATCCCGAAGACTCCTTCAGCAGAGAAAAAGTAAGAAGGTTCGTACCAAATGTTTTTAAGGACCGGGGCTGTGAGTGGTTACATCACGTCCCTTCTCAT
>NW_027784898.1:0-288 GCF_054177405.1 Leptonychotes weddellii | reverse complement strand
TTCCATGTGAAAAGCTCTACAACTCAATTTGTGTAAGAATAACAATTTTATTTCAGCAATGTCAATGCCACTCTTCACATTCATGTCAGTATTTTCTATCATAAATTTACCTTTCTATTATAAGATTACTTTTCTAAGTACGGGAATCAGAAGTTAAATCAAATTTGTATTTGATTTGAAGTTTTCAAAAAACACATTGTAAGAACAATCTGTTGCCCTTTATTATCAATGAGCCATACACATTATGGCAGAATAAAAAAAAAATCTATGATTTGCTAATTGATGTAT
>NW_027784897.1:0-288 GCF_054177405.1 Leptonychotes weddellii | reverse complement strand
GGGGACTTCAGAATAAGGAACCTGGCTGGAGCTCAGAGAAGTTTGGGCCAGAAATATGTTAAATATCAAGAATTTGTCAGCATATGTACGATAACTACAGCTTTTAAAGAAGAAAATGGATCATCCTCCCTCCCCGCCCCCCCCAAAAATAAAACCAAGAAGAGGACCCAGAACTGAGTCATATTTATTTATTTATTTACTTTAATTTATTTTTTTTATTCTTATGTTAATCCCCATACATTACCTCATTAGTTTTAGATGAAGTGTTCCATGATTCATTGTTCGTGC
>NW_027784896.1:0-288 GCF_054177405.1 Leptonychotes weddellii | reverse complement strand
TCCATGTGAAAAGCTCTACAACTCAATTTGTGTAAGAATAACAATTTTATTTCAGCAATGTCAATGCCACTCTTCACATTCATGTCAGTTATTTTCTATCATAAATTTACCTTTCTATTATAAGATTACTTTTCTAAGTACGGGAATCAGAAGTTAAATCAAATTTGTATTTGATTTGAAGTTTTCAAAAAACACATTGTAAGAACAATCTGTTGCCCTTTATTATCAATGAGCCATACACATTATGGCAGAATAAAAAAAAAATCTATGATTTGCTAATTGATGTAT
>NW_027784895.1:0-3430 GCF_054177405.1 Leptonychotes weddellii | reverse complement strand
GGAGGCAACCCACAGAATGGGAGAAGATTTTTGCAAATGATACTATAGACAAAGGGCTGATATCTAAGATCTATAAAGAATTTCTCAAACTCAACACCCCAAAAACAAATAATCAAGTCAAAAAATGGGCAGAAGACATGAACAGACACTTCTCCAAAGAAGACATACAAATGGCTAACAGGCATATGAAAAAATGTTCATCATCATTAGCCATCAGGGAAATTCAAATCAAAACCACATTGAGATACCACCTTACACCAGTTAGAATGACAAAAATTGACAAGGCAAGAAACAACAAATGTTGGAGAGGTTATGGAGAAGGGAAACCCTCTTACACAGTTGGTGGGAATGCAAGCTGGGACAGCCACTTTGGAAAACAGTGTGGAGGTTCCTCAAAAAATTAAAAATAGAGCTACCCTATGACCCAGCAATTGCACTACTTGGTATTTACCCCAAAGACACAGATGTAGTGAAAAGAAGGGCCATATGCACCCCAATGTTCATAGCAGCAATGTCCACAGTAGCCAAACTGTGGAAAGAGCTGAGATGTCCTTCAACAGATGAATGGATAAAGAAGATGTGGTTCATATGTACAATAGAATATCACTCAGTCATCAGAAAGGATGAATACCCAACTTTCACATCAACATGGATGGGACTGGAGGAGATTATGCTAAGTGAAATAAGTCAAGCAGAGAAAGTCAGTTATCATATGGTTTCACTAATTTGTGGAACATAAGGAATAGCATGGAGGACATTAGGAGAAGGGAGGGAAAAATGAAGGGGGGAAATTGGAGGGGGAGACAAACCATGAGAGACTGTGGACTCTGAGAAACAAACTGAGGGTTTTAGAGGGGAGGGGTTGGGGGGATGTGTTAGCCCAGTGATGGGTATTAAGGAGGGCACGTACTGCATGGAGCACTGGGTGTTATACCCAAACAATGAATCATGGAACACTACATTAAAAAACTAATGGTGTACTGTATGGTGACTAACAGAACATTTAAAAAAAAAAAAAGAATATAATGATGAATAAAACCATCAAGGTCCTCCTTATGAAGCTTACAGTCCAGGTGGAGAGATGGTTCTTATTCAGATAATCACACAAATAAGTGTTAAAATGTAATTTTGTAGTAACATAAAGAAAAGGTATACAGTACCATGAAGAGTATGATGGTTAATTTTATGTGTCAACGTGACAGGATCACAGGATGCTCAGATATTCGATTAAACACAATTTCTGGGTACGATAGGAAGGTGTTACTGGGAGAGACCAGCATTTGAATTGGTGAATGGAGTAAAGCAGATGGCCCTCTCCAGTGTGGGGGCATTTAATCCAGTGAGGGCCTATGTGTCCTATTGGTTCTGTTTTCTTGGAGAATGCCAACTAATATGAAGGGTTATAATTGGAAGATTTTCATAAGAAAGTGACACTAAATGAGGTCTAAAAGATGAATAAAATTAATCAGGTAAAGAGGGATAGGAATAATATGCAGCCAAAAAGAAGAGTCTGTGTAAATGCTCATTTCTAACTAAAAACTAAAAAAAAGGGAAGTGTGAGTAACAGAGAGGAAGCTGAGGTGGGAAGTAGGTGAGACCAGGTTATACAAAACTTGTAAGCTATGTGAAGAATTCTTTCTTTATCCTAAGAGCATCTATGAAGAGTTTTAAGGAGATGAACTGTCAAATTTGTATTTGAAAAAGATCATCCTGGCTGCAGAAGGGAACATAAAGAAAGGAGACAAAAGGAAGGTATAAGTGAGAGGAAATTAAGCCTTGAGCCAGAATAGTGGTGGTGGATTTGGTACAACAATTACACAAACACAGAAGATATTTAGGAAGTAAAATCATAAAAGAAGGCTTTTCTAGCTAGATGGATCATACTATAATTCACTCAAAAGGGGACAAAGACAGGCAGATTTGATGATAGGGAGAGGGCAGAGGAGGCTTAAAGATTGAGTCCCATTTGGGGTACACCAATTGGAGGTGGCATCATAACATTCAAGGGAACTAAGTAGGACTTCATATATTCAAGTTTGGAGTTCAGGGAAGTCTTGAGCCATTTGTAAATAATTGAGCATAGGGAGCGAACAAAGAAGGGGGAAGGGAGAGTGTAGGATCAAGTTTGGAGGAAGTACAAATAAGGACAAGCGGAGATGAATTTAAAAAGATGAATGAGGAGGAACAGAGAAAGAGGAGAAAAGCCATGAGAGTTGTTTCAAAAGGCAATTTGAAAGAGTAAAAGATCGGGGTTCTTGGGTGGCTCAGTCAGTTAAATGTCCAACTCTTGCTTTTGGCTCAGGTCATGATCTCAGGGCTCTGAGATCAAGCCGGTGTCAGACTCTGTGCTCAGCAGGGTTGGGGGGGGTCTGCTTGAAATTCTCTCTCTCCCCCATCTCTCCATCTCCCTCTGCTCCTCCCTCCTCACACCCCGTGTGCGCATGAGCGTGTGCTCTCTCTCTCAAATAAGAAAATCTTTTTTTTGCCCAATAAGAAAATCTTTAAAAAAACAAAAGAGAAAAAGACTGACAGCAACTTGTACTGCTGAGTATCATAAGGTCTCAAAAATGTGCAAACTTGACATATTATTTTACTCCATCTTGCATAATACATGCCTTTTTTATTACTTGAAAGATGTATATCCATATATTTAATTTCTAAAATGTTTTATGGTTAGCGAGGTGTGTGAAACTTAAACAAAGGAATTTTGGGATCCTGAGAGGTACCAACTAAAATAGAAAGCTAGGCTCCCAGATTATACTTCTCAAATTAGACAAGGAATTCTCTCACCAGCTGCTAATAACATATGCACAGAATCCTAGATTCCCTGAACTGTAAATGTCATATGGGAGTAAGAGCATTTTGGAAAGAGATTTCAAAATTTCTCAGTGATAAGTACATTTGTTAGCTAAAAGTTAAGTGAGAGGTATAAAATTCAGGTAGATTATAAAAACAAAACCTATCTACTTGCAATATGTAAAACACATATTTTTTACAAGAGCAATTAAGGAAGACTAAGAGAACAGGAATGACATAGCAGGCAAATGCAAAGAAAAAGAATTGGTCAAGGTATTAATATCAACCAAAATTGAATACAAGACAGAAAGCATTAACTGAAAAAAAGAAGAAAACTTCATTATAACAAAGGCCAAGTAAAAATGAAGATTCATTTGTTTTGAAACTTTATACATGAAATAAAATAGTGTTGAAAGTTATAGGGCAAAATTAAAATAAATTTAATGCAAGGATGAATACATAGGAAATATTAAGAAACTTTAGCTTGCTCACTGTATTAGTTTTCTAGGACTGCTGTAACAAAGTACCACAAACTGAGTGACTTAAACAAGAGAAATGTATCATCTAACAATTCTAGAGACTAAAAGTCTAAAATCCGGGTGTCAGCAACTTGTTCCTTTTTTTTTTTTTTTTT
>NW_027784894.1:0-288 GCF_054177405.1 Leptonychotes weddellii | reverse complement strand
TTTTTTTTTTTTTAAGATTTTATTTGGGGCGCCTGGGTGGCTCAGTCGGTTAAGCAGCTGCCTTCAGCTCAGGTCATGATCCTGGGGGCCTCAGATCCAGCCCCGCATCAGGCTCCCTGCTTGAAGGGCAGGTTGTTTCTCCCTCTCCACCGCTTGTGCTCTCTCACACCGTCTCTCTCAAGATTTTATTTATTTATTTGAGAGAGAGAGCACATGTTCAAGAGAGCACTGGAAGAATGAAGGGGGGGAAATCGGAGGGGGAGACGAACCATGAGAGACGATGGACTC
>NW_027784893.1:0-288 GCF_054177405.1 Leptonychotes weddellii | reverse complement strand
TTTGAGGAACCTCCATATTGTTTTCCAGAGTGGCTGCACCAGCTTGCATTCCCACCAACAGCAAACATGGCTTCTTAAAAAAATTTCTTTTTACATTTCTATAATGAGTTAAGAAAATTTTTTTAAAAAAAGATTTCATATATTTATTTGACAGAGAGAGAGACAGTGAGAGAGGGAACACAAGCAGAAGGAGTGGGAGAGGGAGAAGCAGGCTTCCCGCTGAGCACGGAGCCCAATGCAGGGCTCGATTCTGGGACCCTGGGATCACGACCCGAGCTGAAGGCAGAC
>NW_027784892.1:0-288 GCF_054177405.1 Leptonychotes weddellii | reverse complement strand
TGACCAGCCAAGAGGTGACACCAGGTAGGGGCGCCTGGGTGGCTCAGTTGGTTAAGCGACTGCCTTCGGCTCAGGTCATGATCCTGGAGTCCCAGGATCAAGTCCCGCATCGGGCTCCCTGCTCGGCAGGGAGTCTGCTTCTCCCTCTGGCCCTCCCCGTTCTTGTGCTCTCTTTCATTCTCTCTCTCAAATAAATAAAATCTTAAAAAAAAAAAAAAAAAGAGGTGACACCAGGTACCTGTGTTCTCCACCCAAGAACTGTTTTAATTGATACGTATTTTACATTAT
>NW_027784891.1:0-288 GCF_054177405.1 Leptonychotes weddellii | reverse complement strand
TCTGACCACATTCTCAGCTGATGGCGTGGCCTCATAATTCACTCGTGATGTGGAATCCATCTGATGGAATTTATTCCTTTTTCCATTATCAAATCTACAAACCAACTTCTATCAGTAGCATTATATCAGTATTTCTTTTTTTTTTTTAAAGATTTATTTGTTTATTTGAGAGAGCGAGAATGAGAGAGAGTGAGAGTACATGAGAGGGGGGAGGGCCAGAGGGAGAAGCAGGCTCCTCGCCGAGCAGGGAGCCTGATGCGGGACTCGATCCAGGGACTCCAGGATCAT
>NW_027784890.1:0-288 GCF_054177405.1 Leptonychotes weddellii | reverse complement strand
CTGACCACTAGATGGAGTCCAGTTATTAGCCTGAAGAGACAAGAGGCGTGCTTACAAGCGTCCCAGCCTCCAAGTGTCCCCAGTGACCCTCGGGTTAACCAGGACATGACCCCGCCACTCTGCAGAAATGGCTCTTCCAATGGGGACAATTCTAGTTAAAGCTGGAGATCAAAAGGTTTTATCTGACTTTCCGTTGTGATCTAATTATCCATTTGTGAGGCTCCTCAGTGAAAATTTGCAATTGCATTTTAGGTGTTCCTAGACCTCTTTCCCTCTCCCCCTCCTATT
>NW_027784889.1:0-288 GCF_054177405.1 Leptonychotes weddellii | reverse complement strand
ATAAAATGTGTAGTTCATATGAAGCTCTCAGTAAGTGTGGGGTCTCTTTATGGTTTTTATTCTTTTAAGAAAAAACCCTGGCTCATGCGCTTTGGAACCAGAACACCCAGATTTGAATCCTGGCTCCATCACACACTAGCCGTGTGACTCTAGGCAAGTCACTCAACCCCTCTGGACCTCAGTTTCCTCTTCTGGCAAACGGGGGTTCATTCCTTGAGTGGGGCCACAGTATTAATAGAGCACCTATTGTGTGCAGACTGACACCCTGCCCTTGGGGAGTTCGTTGTT
>NW_027784888.1:0-288 GCF_054177405.1 Leptonychotes weddellii | reverse complement strand
TATGAGGAATTCTTAATCTCAGGAAACAAACTGAGGGTTGCTGGAGTGGGGGGTGGGGTGGGAGGGATGGGGTGGCTGGGTGATAGACATTGGGGAGGGTATGTGCTATGGTGAGCGCTGTGAATTGTGCAAGACTGTTGAATCACAGATCTGTACCTCTGAAACAAATAGTACAATATATGTTAAAAAAAAAAAAAAAGAAAAAGAAGAAGAAGATAGCAGGAGGAGAAGAATGAAGCAGGGGGGAAATCAGAAGGGGAGACGAACCATGAGTGACGATGGACTCTG
>NW_027784887.1:0-288 GCF_054177405.1 Leptonychotes weddellii | reverse complement strand
TAAAATTTTAAAGCTTCCATAAAGTTAGAGATATCAAAGTCTAAAACTAGAGGTAAGAAACACAAATACATACTTATATTTCCTTCAATTGTATTTCCCTTTAAAAAAGTAAAGTAGTCATATCTCATAATAAGAATAATATGAGTATTGCTCCTGAAGCTCAAGGCTGGCTCAGCACATAGTGGTGAGCGGCCATGACGGTCGTTTGGGCTCCATGGACGCTTGTGCTGCTGCGGATACTGAGAACTTTATCCGTATCGCCAATGTGCTTATGGTGGAGGAAGATGT
>NW_027784886.1:0-288 GCF_054177405.1 Leptonychotes weddellii | reverse complement strand
GTAAAGTTTTACAAAATTGTTCAGACTTCACCAAAATTCAAATTCAGAACAATTTCATTACCCCAAATTAGCCTGGTCTCAAAGAGGTAATTAGTCATGGTTTTATATGTTAATCATCTTAAACTAAGTTAATCATAGAATGATATTATGTACATAATATAGGAAGAAAGTACAGAGAATGTTATACATTTATTTATTTTTTTTTTATTGTTTTTTTTTTTATTCTTATGTTAATCCCCATACATTACATCATTAGTTTTAGATGAAGTGTTCCATGATTCATTGTTT
>NW_027784885.1:0-288 GCF_054177405.1 Leptonychotes weddellii | reverse complement strand
TTAAAAAAAAAAAAAAAAAAAGCAGGAGCCCCTGTAAACAAAATAATTCTTTCTAATTTTATATTTCTTTGTATACTCTGTAGTACTTACTATGATAACCTCTACATAGTTATTAATCACTAAGGATTGGCTGACTGACAGGTTCTGCTTTGGCTAAATAAGGTGTTCTGAGTTCTTTTCCCACATTACCTACTGATTTTTGGATATTACTACCTGATTATCTCACCAGTATCACACACTTGACATGTTTCAAACTAATCTTATCTTCCTTTTGAAACATTGTATGAT
>NW_027784884.1:0-3430 GCF_054177405.1 Leptonychotes weddellii | reverse complement strand
AAAAAAAGAAGAAGATAGCAGGAAGGGAAAAATGAAGGGAGGATAATTGGAGGGGGAGATGAACCATGAGAGACTATGGACTCTGAGAAACAAACTGAGGGTTCTAGAGGGGTGGGGGTTGGGGGATGGGTTAGCCTGGTAATGGGTATTAAGGAGGGCATGTATTGAATGGAGCACTGGGTGTTGTATGCAAGCAATGAATCATGGAACACTACATCAAAAACTAATGATGTAATGTATGGTGATTAACATAATAAAATAAAATTTAAAAAAAATCTATTTAAAAAAAAGAATTTGTGACTTCTAAGCCAGGTCTCTTCGAAAAATAACTTGATCGTCAGCTAGGTAGCAAGGTGGTAGCAAGTCTTTTTTTTTTTTTTTTTTAATAAAATAAGGACTTTAATTCTTTCTTCCTTTTACCTAGAAATTGAATAACTGCAATTTCTTTGTGTTGGCTGCCTGTTATTGCTATTGTGTAACAGTCTTAAATGGAAGAGTCATATGCTGACAAATACATTGCACTCTTCATAATGTCCAGAATGACTCATAGCACATAAAATGACAAAGTTTTGCATTTCTAAGATGCAGTAAAAATATATACCTTCCCTAAATGTTCATGGTTCCACTCCAGGTAACATCAAATTTGCCACAAGATTACATACAGAAACGCTCTATTAGTTTTCTAATTTGCAAGGTTTCTTTAATCTTCCATTTTATTATTTCTCTTTCCTGCTCTCCACCCACTAAGAAAATATAGTTGAAACTACACTCCAAGGGCTGCTGAGTGTAGCAATTAGGAAAGCACAATACTAGAAACTGTTTTACTGGTACTTAGACCTAAGAAAACAAGAGAGGTGACAAGGAACTCAAGACTTCTCTGCAGAGAGGCTTTCTCTGAAAAAAGCTGAGTGACAACCAGAATTTTCAGACTTCCAGATAAAATCCTGGCTTACAGTGTCAGTAGTTCTAATATTAATGTACAAGTTCTTTTGTTTTGTTTTGTTTTTTAGAAAGAGAGAGAACACAATTGGTGGAGGAGGGAATGGGCAGAGGGAGAGGGAAAGAGAGAGAATCTTAAGTAGGTTCCACACCCAGGGCACAGCCCCTTGTGGGGCTTGATTTCAGGACTCTGAGACAAAATCAAGTCAGAGCTTAACCAACTGAGCCACCAGGCGTCCCAATATACAATTTTTAATAAGACAAATAAACGCACCCAAACAAAATATTTCATTAGGGGTCAAGTTGGTAACTTATGCAAGTTGTTGTACACAGATGTCTATAAATGCTTCCTCCCGACATAGTAGGTGTGCCAGAGACATTTAATGGTCCCTGAAGGAACGTGCGTGTGTTTTCCTACATTTCCCAGCCCCTTGCAGGGAGTATGGTCATATGACTGGTTCTGTCCAATGGGCTATGAGCATTCCAGGCCATGTCATGTAAGAACTGGGAAGTGAGAGCAATGATTTGCTTTGACTTACATTTACGTAACTCAGCTGGAGTTATGCTTGAAGAAGTTCCTTTTTGTGTGTGTGATTCTGAGTGAGAGTTGTCCCAAAGAGAAATTCACACAAGATTTAGAAGCCAGAAGTAAAGGATTTTGAAGGATTTTGCCATTAGATAGTGAAAGACTGATTTAAAAAAGGGGGGGGCAGTATTTTCCAGCTTGCCCTTCCTCTTCACCCTCCACGTCCATCTGTCCTTCCTGACTGCTGAGAGCGATGGCAGACACACGTCTACCCTCAGGTGCAGAGGCAGCAGCCTTCACACGCTTCACTAGCAACTCTCTGCAGCCCTACTGTGGCAACTAGAGAGCCCTGGCATGCAAATTCCCTTACAAGCTGCAACGTGTCTGCACATGCCAGTGCTTAAGGTTGGATCTTTTGGTGACTCTTCTCTGATTTTCCAAACCCCGTTTTCCAACACTTACTTCCGCAGCTCCTCCCATAGTCTCCCATAAATATGTAAGGACTCATTCCTGGGTAAGTCCCCTATTCCACAATACTCAAGTAATGGATTCCTGCCTGATACAGTAATTCTTTACCTCCACTCATGCCTTGCCTCAGTCACTGTGGAAGCTTCATGTTGAGATGACCCAGCAAGATCACAGCCATCTAGACTGCTGAATAACCACAAGGAGGATAGTTTCTCTTGAGTGTCAATGAGTCCAACCAACATTTGCCTATACAATAAATTACCGTTTTATTCACAAAAGGCAGGACAATTTTGGAGTTTATTGCCATAGCATCCCCTAGACTAACTTAAGAAATATAGTCCAGTGTATTATTGGATTAAAACACAACTAACATAGAATATAGCATCCTAACCAGTAGTTTAGAAGGGTTTTGTTTCTCATTAATTTAAATTGCTAATTTGAGTTGAGAAAAATGAAATGCCCTGGACATTAAGCAAACTAGACATATTTCAAAGGTCTGGTAAATTATGTGCACACAGATGTAACCCATGGAGCAGTTTTTCCAGGAAAGTGACCAAAGAACAGGGGTGCCTGGGTGGCTCATGATGGTTAAGCGTCTGCCTTCGGCTCAGGTCATGATCCCAGGGTCCTGGGATCGAGTCCCGCATCGGGCTCCCTGCTAGGCGGGGAGCCTGCTTCTCTCCCTCTGCCTCTGCCTCTCTCTCTCTCTCTGACTTTCATGAATAAATAAATAAAAAAAATTAAAAAAAAAAGTGACCAAAGAACAAACTACTTGAGGGAAAGACCGCGGCTCACCCAGCATCACATCTGAAGCACCCAGCATCTTATAAACAAATGTTACAATAAGAGGACACGGAGAGAAATGTTCTTCATGAACACACATGAAAACATTGCAATAAAATAGTAGAAAAACATATCCAGTGGGGCGACGGGATGGCTCAGTCATTAAGCATCTGCCTTGGGCTCAGTTCATGATCCCAGGGTCCTGGGATCGAGCCCCCTATTGGGCTCCCTGCTCAGTGGGAGGCCTGCTTCTCCCTCTCCCACTCCTCCCTTTCTTGCTGTGTCTCTCTCTGTCAAATAAATAAATAAAATCTAAAAAAAAAACCCAGCAATATATTAAAAGGATAATATATCACAGCTAAGTGGAGTTTATCCCAGGATGCAAAGTTGTTTCAAGATTCAAAAATCAAGCAATATAATTGACTATGTGAATGTACTAAAACAGGAAGAAAAAAAAAAACAACACAGCATCATCTAAATAGAGTCAGAAAAGTCATGTAAAGAATTCAACATCCATTCATGATGAGACCAAAAAAAAAAAAAAAAGCCCACTCAAACACCTAAATGTGAGATAGGAGTCCATCAAAATCCTAAAGGAGAACACAGGCAGCAACCTCTTCGACCTCAGCCGCAGCAACTTCTTCCTAGAAACATTGCCAAAGGCAAGGGAAATGGGGCAAAAATAAACTATTGGGACTTCATCAAGATAAAAAG
>NW_027784883.1:0-288 GCF_054177405.1 Leptonychotes weddellii | reverse complement strand
TGTCCTCTTCAGGCTCTGGAACCAGATAATTTATATTACCTACCATATATTAACAGGATTCAAGCTAAGTGTTAACTGCCCATTATCAACTGTCACTGCACAGTTAATAGTTACCAAATACTGATGATTTTAGGCATAGGTACTTTACTGTCTACTGTAAAGAGAACATACAGGTTTAGAATTAATGAATTTAAATGCTCTGTCTTTGAGGCAAATTCCTACCAACCTACAGAAAAGAGCACGTGGCATATTTGACCCATCGTTTCCCTAGAAGATTTATTTGTTAAT
>NW_027784882.1:0-288 GCF_054177405.1 Leptonychotes weddellii | reverse complement strand
GGGAGTCTGCTTCTCCCTCTCCACTCCCCCTGCTTGTGTTCCCTCTCTCGCTGTGTCTCTCTCTGTCAAATAAATAAATAAAAATCTTAAAAAAAAAAAGAAAATAGGAGACTGAACACAATAAACCAAAGAGATCTGAGGGACACAGAGAACACTCCACCACAATGGAATACACACTCTTCTCAAGAACACTTGGGTCGGGGCGCCTGGGTGGCTCAGTCGTTAAGCGTCTGCCTTCGGCTCAGGTCATGATCCCAGGGTCCTGGGATCGAGCCCCGCATCGGGCTC
>NW_027784881.1:0-288 GCF_054177405.1 Leptonychotes weddellii | reverse complement strand
CAAAATAAGTATAAAATATGCTGTGTGTTATTCTATAAGTTCTGGTATTTGTCACATATTTTGATAGTTAATGATAGCAACATCATTAAGATTGTTTTAATACTTCATATCATAAGAAATTTACTGGCCATCTTTGTGCTTGGTCTAATTAATAGTTATATAATTAATATGCTGGTAGTAGATTTCCTTTTTTTTATTTTTATTTTTTTTTTTAATTTTTTATTTTTATGTTAATCACCATACATTACATCATTAGTTTTAGATGTAGTGTTCCATGATTCATTGTTT
>NW_027784880.1:0-288 GCF_054177405.1 Leptonychotes weddellii | reverse complement strand
TTGTGGCGCACAGCTCAACGCCCCTCCACCGGGGCCCTGCACCTAACCCACTGGCCTCTCCTCGCTGGCTTCTTAGAGTCGAGCCCAGGATCCGAACTCCCAGCTGCCAGATGAGGAGCAGTTATAGAATCAGGAGTGGGAGTGGGCAGCTGCCCACAGGACAGGACAGACCTTTGAGTGCAGTGCCTTGGTGGGGTAACGTGAAATTATACTGGAATACAGGAACCCTGTCACTGAGGATGGGGAGGGGAGCTGCCTCGTTGTTGGGCAGTAGGAGTCTGATTTCTT
>NW_027784879.1:0-288 GCF_054177405.1 Leptonychotes weddellii | reverse complement strand
GGTCTTGGCACATGTTCTTTCCTTCATCTGGAATGCTCTTCTCAGGTAGCTGCCTGGTCAGTCCCCTCAACTGCTTCAGGCCTTCATTCAAAACTCATCTTCTCTAGGAAGCCTTCCTTTGCTCCTATCTAAAACCTCAATCTCCCTCCAACCTTTTACATTCTGCCTTCTTTACTTTTTCACCTTTGTGCATATCTATCATACTATTATTTACTTGTCCAATTTTATTTTGTGTCTCCTAGACATAGAATATAAGTGCCATGAGGACACATTTTTATCATTGACCTC
>NW_027784878.1:0-288 GCF_054177405.1 Leptonychotes weddellii | reverse complement strand
GGGAGGCACGCGGAAGGCCTTTCGAGAAGACGTCCCGCCTCGTTCGCTGCTGGTGCCCCTGTGGGCCCGGGCGGGCTTCGGAGCGGGGAGCCCGGGCGGGCTTCGGAGCGGGGAGCCCGGGCGTGCGTGCCCCGGGGTCTGACCACAGGCGGTGCACCTCCCCCTGCCGCCCCCGGCCTCAGCGGACGTCCAGCATCAGGGCGCCGCTGGCTGTGTGTGGGGTCTGGGGGGGTGGTGCTACGTCAGGTGTGATCGGTGCCTTGCCCGGAGGGGGTGCCCGCCTCGAGG
>NW_027784877.1:0-288 GCF_054177405.1 Leptonychotes weddellii | reverse complement strand
TTTAGGCAGATAAGGGGAGTTCAGAGAAAGCCACTCCCTGCATTTGCTGTTTTTCAAGTGCCTACAGCTCAAAATAATGTGCCAGAGTGGCATATTTGGGGGTGGCATGGTCTGCTACTCTCGGTCACATACTGAGGCTCCAGAGGACTGGGCCTGAAACAGAAAGCTACTGTCTATGAGCAACACGGCTCCCCTTCTTTACTGCTGCAGGCATCAGAGCCGGGCCTTCTCAGAACTGCAGGGTCGGTCTCAGCTAATAACAGCAATGGTGAACTTGGTGAGTTTACC
>NW_027784876.1:0-288 GCF_054177405.1 Leptonychotes weddellii | reverse complement strand
CCATCTGAGCCACCCAGGTGCCCTGAAATCTTTCTGTGTTTTTTGCACATCTCATTTTTGTGCTTCCAGGAATGTTAACATTTCGTATATTCCTCAATTTTGACTTCCTATCACAAGGTCTTGATGGCTTGTTCATATTCCTTTAAGTCCATCAACTTCACACATTTGTATTTCTATTAACTCACCTTGATCTCTTCTTTCCCAACAGAATAGAAACTTCAGACTAATATTGCACATCCAGTCTGAGGTTTACTTTTATTTTCATAAACTCAGCTGTGTTTGTTTTAT
>NW_027784875.1:0-288 GCF_054177405.1 Leptonychotes weddellii | reverse complement strand
AGTTTCCTGTTACTAGACATATTCAAGAAGAACCCCATGACCACTTGCCTGGGGTCCTATGGAAGGCATTCATGCATTAGGCGGGATTATTGCCAAGGTGACTTCTAGATACCACTCTGGTCTGATTGCTACAATTAGTGAAATTGCCGTTTTGGATGGAGGTGCCCTATGTCAAGATCCTTACGCTCAGTTTGCTGTCGTCTGCCTCCTTTTATGACATTTCCTTTCCGAGTCTGCATGGATTCCATAGTCTTCACATCTGCCATTCTCCTTCCTGGAACCCCAGTT
>NW_027784874.1:0-288 GCF_054177405.1 Leptonychotes weddellii | reverse complement strand
TGAATAGACATTTTTTCTAAGAAGATATACAGATGGCTAACAGGCACTTGAAAAGATGCTCAACATCACCAATTATTAGGGAAATGAAAGTCAAAACCATAATGAGATATCACCCTATCTGAAACAGAATGGCTGTTATCAAAAGACAAGGAATAACAAGTATTAGCAATGATAGGAAGAGAAGGCAACTCTTGTGGACAGTTGGGAATGTAAATTGGAGCAGCCACTATGGAAAACAGTAGGGAGTTTCCTCAAAAAGTTGAAAATAGAGCTACCATATGATCCAGC
>NW_027784873.1:0-3431 GCF_054177405.1 Leptonychotes weddellii | reverse complement strand
GAGAAGAGAGGAGAAGGGAAAGGAGATGGGAGATAAGAAAAGAAAGAGGAGGATAAAAAGGTGATTCAGAAAAACCAGGGAGTCAAAGCCAATGAGCCAGCTGGGACCCATGGCCCAATGATATCAAGACACTGTTTCAGTGACTCTGTGATGCTCTTGGCCTTTCCATCATGAGCCAAGATGGACTCCACGGCTTCAATCATCATGTGTGTCCTCACACACTCTCATTCAAAGGCTGGAAGTGAGGAAAGGGGTGGGGGCAGTTTCTTTCTCCTCCTTCACTTCTTGCCTTTAATCATGGAAGAAAAAATCTTTCTGAGAAGCTCCCCAGCAAACACACTTTTTGTTGTATTTGTCATTTTTGGATCACTTGAACATGTGAGCACTCTTAGCTTTTAAGTGTTCTGGCAAAATGAACACCTATGTTAGGGGACAAGCAAGGGGGAAGTGGTTGGGGATGACTGTTGGGTAGGCCCCCAAGAGCAATGTTATGTTCTTATAAACACCTGGGAACAGGAATGAACATAATGGGCCAGAGACAAGAGAATCTTGACAATGATGCAAAGTTTCTCTTAAATAACAAAATTTATAATAGCAGAGGTCACGAGCTCAAATGTGAGTAATGTAAATGAGAGAGAGGGAGGTCAGGTAAGAATCTCTGTCTCCAAAGATGTACTGAGGCTCATCACCCACCTCCTCCAGTGCAAAATTCCAGCATCTGAGCCAAAGACAGGAAATTAAGTTTTTTTTCTTTAGGGAAAAAACTTCAGAAAAGTAAGCCTTTATGTGTTGACACTTGGGGGTCCTTCAGCAAATAGCTGCTTCCCACCTAAACCCCTGAAATGAAGTCTAAAAGCTTTACCTATACAAAGAAGTAGGAACTAGCATTATATTGCTTTACTCTTAAATGCAGTTAAACAAAGATCACCAGGAGTTTAAGGAAGACCACCAACACAAAGAGTAAATACAAAATAAATAGAAAAACGAGTGAGAAGAAAACAGAAACGGCCTGGGAAACAGAAGAAAACTTTTTAAAAAAATCTCCTGTTTATATAATCAGCATCCTTTGAGAGAAGCAAGCAGATATAATAGCTATAAAATAAGAACAGGACGGGATGGACAAAAGTCACAGAACAAAAAAGAGCTCTCAGAAGTTAAAATATGTTGACAAACATGAAAATTATAATGGAGGAATTGGAAAATAGAGTTGAGAGAATTGTTTCTGAATGTAGACTAAAAACGTAGTCTGAATAGGGCGTCCAGAGGATGGGGCCCAGCGTGGGTTGTCAGAGTCTGGGTGTCCCTTCCTGGCAGCTGCCCACTGTGGGCATTCAGGCAAGGTGAGCAGAACGTCCCCAGAGGGAGACGGCTCAGTGTGGGAGGTCAAAGCTTCAAAGGGATGAGAAGTGTTTTCATGCAGAGGTGCAGTCTGACATCAGGTGTTGGAGACCAAGCAGGGCGAGGAGGGTGTCCACATGAGGGATGTTGGAATGTGAGGTTTTGGAGCACGAGTAGGGTAAGAAAGTTGCCTGAGTCAAGGGCTGGCCTGCAGTGGAGTGAGGAAATGGAACTAGTATGGGAGATTGGTTGTATAGAGGGAGATGCATTAAATAAGTTAGTAAATTAAGGATAAAGTGATGTCAGAGAAAATGGCAGAGTGGAGAACTCCAAGGGCCCATCCCTCCACAGAAACTCTGAAAAGATATATATACCAAAGAATAGAATTGAGAGTCCAGGAATAAGTCCATACACTTACGGGCAATTGATTTTCAAAAGACTCTTCAGTGGGGAAAAAATAATCTCTTCAACAAATGGTGCTGGAACAAATGGATTTCCACATGAAAGAAAAAAATTGGACTACTACCTCAGATCATATACAAAAATAAACTCGAAATGGATCAAATATCTAAACGTAAGAGCTAAAGCTATAAAACTCTTAGAAGAAAACTGGAGTAAATCTTCATGACCTTGGATATAGGAATGAGCATGCCCAGCAGCCAGATAGTGACTCCTAAAGGCCATTCCTCAGCAAAAAGAAACAGGACTCTTTAGGGAAAAGCTTGATTCCAGAGCTGGAACAGAAATACAAGATAAGCATGGGCATGTCACTGGACCAGAAAGTAAGGATGTGCTCAAAGAAAGAAAGGAACACGGAAGCTAGCTAGGAAAGGTTCCAACCGGCCAAATGTGGGGCAAGTTAGTAATAGATTATAACTCAATTGATTTAAAAAAGGAAAATACAAGTCCACACAGATATAAATAAACAAAAGAATAAATTGGAAGTTTGCTAAGGAACCATATATTGACATAGTCTCAAAGTACCTGCCCATAGGGGCGCCTGGGTGGCTCAGTCAGTTAAGCGGCTGCCTTCGGCTCAGGTCATGATCCCAGGGTCCTGGGATCGAGCCCCGCGTCGGGCTCCAAGCCTGCTTCTCCCTCTCCCACTCCTCCTGCTTGTGTTCCCTCTCTCGCTGTATCTCTCTCTGTCAAATAAATAAATAAAATATTAAAAAGAAAAAAAAAGTACCTGCCCATAAAATATTTACTATTTTTCAAGAGGAAACGATAACAAAGGTGAGAAGCCTAACAAGTAATCAAAGTGATGGCACAGCAATAATGGGACAAAGAGAAATCATTTGCACCTCATAAGATGCAATAAGAACACAGCATGATTTCTGGGAAGTCCCTGAAAAAGTCACCGAAATGCATCACCTGAGTCTAATCACCATGAAACATCAGAAAAATCCAAATTAAGGGACATTCTACAAAATCACTGGCCTGTAATCTTTGAAAGTGCCAAGATAACTAAATTCAAGGAGAAGCTCTTCCAGATTCAAGGAGCCTAAAGAGACATGACAACTAAATGCAACATGCAATTCTGAACCAGATTCTCTTTCCATACAACTTTACTGGGACATTTGGCAAAACTTGAATAGAGGCTGAAGATTGGATTCTAGCAATGTATTGTTATGGCATTAATGTTAATGACTGTATGGCAGTATCGTAAGAAAATGCATGTTTAAGTATTAAGGAATGGTGGGCGTCAGGTTGACTACTTACCCTCAAGCTTTCAGGAAATAAAGTCCTTTATACTACACTGGCAACTATTCTGTAAGTTTGAGATTTTTCAAGAAGTTAAAAAAATTTTTTTTAATATCAAGAGTCAGTTGCTTAACCGACTGAGCCCCCCAGGCACCCCCCCAATTTTTTAAGTTAAAAAAATGTTTAAGTTCAGTCAACAAAACCAAAAGACAACCGACAGAATGGGAGAAGATATTTGCAAATGACATATCAGATAAAGGGCTAGTATCCAAAATCTATAAAGAACTCATCAAACTCAACACCCAAAGAACAAAGAATCCAATCAAGAAATGGGCAGAAGACATGAACAGACATTTTTCCAAAGAAGACATCCAAATGGCCAACAGACA
>NW_027784872.1:0-288 GCF_054177405.1 Leptonychotes weddellii | reverse complement strand
TTCACTCAACATAATACCCTCCAGTTCCATCCACATCGTTGCAAATGGCAAGATCTCATTCTTTTTGATGGCTGCATAATATTCCATTGTATATATATATACCACATCTTCTTTATCCATTCATCTGTCGATGTAGTGTCCACAATTTTTATTGGGGTTTCATTGTATAGACATGATTGAATCATTGGCTTATGTGATTCAACTCAACCTCCATCTTCCCCCTCCTCCTGGAGGTTGGGCAGATATCACCTGGATCAAAGTCCAAACACTCTAAACACATGGTCTTTC
>NW_027784871.1:0-288 GCF_054177405.1 Leptonychotes weddellii | reverse complement strand
TTGTATTAACTCTCTGGGAAGGTCTGAGACTCCTCATTCCATTCGTGTTGCCCTACATCATGCTGCCCTCCCTCGCAGGAGCTACAAAAAAGCAGTGACCCTGTTGCCCAAGGCTCTTGAAGCCGTTACTCCCCCACAGTCAGCCAGAACTCCCTCTTGGGCATATTTGTAGCTATGCAATTTAGGGAGCTCATTTTCTTCCCCACTTTTTTGTTTTCTCTATTCCTAAAACCAAGGGGGGTGGCCCTAGAATCACTAATATGTAAGCCATCCACTCCCCTGGTTCAA
>NW_027784870.1:0-288 GCF_054177405.1 Leptonychotes weddellii | reverse complement strand
TATGAGAGGAATATTCTTGAAGTAAACACTTTCCTATTTAATTTTTTAGTATATATACTTATATATCTCTTCTCATGATCAAATTTATCCCACTGTTTCTCCCAGTATTTATGTTTGAAATATTTTTACAGAATACACTTTGTTTTTCCTTTGACTAAGTAATTTTAAATACATCACTGTAGCAGTAAAGACTCAAGGTCAGATATTGTGTCACGGAACTAAGTCATAGATAAAAGTTAAATACCTAGCTTTTCAGAGTTCTCTGTATTAGAGATAAGATACATTATG
>NW_027784869.1:0-288 GCF_054177405.1 Leptonychotes weddellii | reverse complement strand
TTTTTTTTTTTTGCAAGGTAAGTCTGAGCAAGACTCTCACCTTGTATCTGGGGAAATCTAGTATTTTTAAGAAGCATCTCCTAAATATAAAATACATATTGGCCAAGTGCTTTTAAAAAGTAAATCATTAAAAATAGCTAGTAAGGTGCTGGAGAGTAAGAGAAAAAATTCTTTGGATGATATGACTTAAGTTTTATGTTTGAGTTTGCAAAGTTTATCTGGGTCAGAAAAAGAAGCTCTCTTTTTTTACAAATCTTTAAGTGTGATGGCCTTCTCTTAGAATTAAGA
>NW_027784868.1:0-288 GCF_054177405.1 Leptonychotes weddellii | reverse complement strand
GTCCCACCCACCAACAAAATCTCAGGGCATAACAGGGAAAGCACACTGCAGTTTGGTGCTACTAAATCTTTAACAAATGCATGATCTGACTAAACTGAGGCCCAAGGACACCCTAGACTGGCCCACTAACACCACAGGGACCAAACATTGCCCACAACAGGCAAAGAAAACCACTGCAGATAACTGAAGGAAAAAGTGGCCAAGACACAACAGCAGGGCACACACACATACATAGGAGCCACCTCTGAAGTGCCAGATTCTGGTAAACAGGGGACACTGCCCTGCAGG
>NW_027784867.1:0-288 GCF_054177405.1 Leptonychotes weddellii | reverse complement strand
GTCATCTGCAAACAAGGATAATTTTAATTTTTCCTTTCTTATTTGGATAGTTTCAATTTCTTTTTTTCTTTGGTTGCTGCGGCTAGAACTTCTAGTACTGTGTTGAAAGAAGTGGGAAAAGTGGCATCTCTTTCTTTCTCTTTTTTCTGTGTTTATTTCCCCCCTCCTTTTTTCCTTTATCGTATAGTCTGGATCGTTACCTCTGACTTAATTTGTAGTTCACTCTTTCTTAAGAATGCATTTAACGTACTATTAAGCTTATTCATTGACTTCTTAATTTCAGTTATT
>NW_027784866.1:0-288 GCF_054177405.1 Leptonychotes weddellii | reverse complement strand
GTGTCCATCTCTCTGTCCATTTCTCTCTCTGCCCATCTCTCTCTCTCTGTCCCTCTCTGTGTCCATCTCTCTCTCTGTCCCTCTCTCTGTGTCCATCTCTCTCTCTGTCCCTCTCTCTCTGTCCATCTCTCTCTCTGTCCATCTCTCTCTCTCTGTCCATCTCTCTCTCTGTCCATCTCTCTCTGTCCATCTCTCTCTCATCTCTCTCTCTGTCCATCTCTCCCTCTGTCCATCTCTCTCTCTCTGTCTTGCACTCGCTCTCTTCTTCCTCTTCGTAATAGTAAAAGT
>NW_027784865.1:0-288 GCF_054177405.1 Leptonychotes weddellii | reverse complement strand
TGTGTGTTAATATGTGTGTTTGCATGTGCTTATATGTTTGGGGAGAATGACATTTCCCTGAATAGGTATATCAAGTAAAAAAGTAAAGTTCCAAACTAACAAAAGCACGTATGCCTTCTAAGTGGCTTTGATAAGCATTAATTTTAAAGATTTTATTTATTTATTTAAGAGAAAGAATGAGATAGAGAAAGAGCATGAGGGGGGGAGGGTCAGAGGGAGAAGCAGACTCCCCGCTGAGCAGGGAGCCTGATGCGGGACTCAATCCCAGGACTCCAGGATCATGACCTG
>NW_027784864.1:0-288 GCF_054177405.1 Leptonychotes weddellii | reverse complement strand
TTTCAGAGGTATAGGTCTGTGATTCAACAGTCTTACACAATTCACAGAGCTCACCATAGAAGCTTGTATATTTTTAATACCCTAGAAGTTTTAAGATTATAGCTAAGAACCATACCCACAGGAAACATTAGTTTTGCTTGCATGACAAAGTTGACCAGAAACAAATACTAGATGAAATATTTTCAAATATGGCCTGTGTTTCTTCAAGTTACTCATGTCTAATATCTACTCTGTATTTAACTTATTTCTGCCTTCTTAGGAAATAAAACTGTTTTGCTATTATGATCG
>NW_027784863.1:0-3431 GCF_054177405.1 Leptonychotes weddellii | reverse complement strand
ATAGCAGGAGGGGAAGAATGAAGGGGGGGAAATCGGAGGGGGAGATGAACCATGAGAGACTATGGACTCTGAGAAAACAAACTGAGGGTTTTAGAGGGGAGGGGGGTGGGGGGATGGGTTAGCCTGGTGATGGGTATTAAAGAGGGCACATTCTGCATGGAGCACTGGGTGTTACATGCAAACAATGAATCATGGAACACTACATCAAAAACTAATGATGTAATGTATGGTGATTACCATAACATAATAATAAAAAAAAGTATATCAGAGAAAAAAAATAAAAATATTGATCAAAATTTAAAAAAAGATACACAAATCATTCTTTCATATTAGTGTTATATAACTAT
The DNA here is from genome assembly GCF_054177405.1 of Leptonychotes weddellii. Taxonomy (NCBI): domain Eukaryota; kingdom Metazoa; phylum Chordata; class Mammalia; order Carnivora; family Phocidae; genus Leptonychotes; species Leptonychotes weddellii. The sequence goes on along the minus strand of NW_027784863.1, from coordinate 3,084 downwards.
AAATCTAGTGATATTGCAAGATCATTCTCTTACAAAAGAAAGCTCAGCATTGTATTAAAAGGAATAAACAGACTGATTCACCCACACCAATCACTGTAAAATCTAGATATTCTTTCAAATGATTAACACTGAGTAGTTCTAAGGACTCAATTCTGGACTGGGTCCTGACTGGAGAACCACATTTGGCTAATAGTGGGTAGATGTTTTTTGAGTCTAAAATGGAAAGAATAATTCTAGTACTTGAGCCAGTAATGGCTGACTTTCAACAAAATTGTTTCCATGTTTCTCAGGATTGGCAAAACAGTGATCTCCTAAATTATAACGCATCCTTGCACTAGGAGTTCCAAAGAGGGCTTGGAAATCAGAGCTGCAAAGCTCCAAAGGGCAGGAAGGATCTGTGAGTCCTGCAGGCAGCGCTCCATGGGGGGCAAGCAAAGGAGGGGGGGATCTTCCAATCTCCTAGTTGATGAGTTCTGTTGCTATGATGACATGCATTCTTACAGAGGAAGGGAAGAAAAAAACCTCAGGATTAGGAGGGGTTGCAGAATAGAAACTGTGAGACCTGCAGCATTACTACAATGTTGCTATTCTCTTAACTTGCATGTTAAATCTACAGAAGAGCTTCAGATGAATGTATGATAGTATGGCCTTGCAAGACAACAGCCTCATGAGCGTTCTGTCCATTGTGTACATGACCTTCACCTCTAACTGAGGAAATTAAGCATAGTAGAAGTTTACTATTAACTATCTACCACAATTAAGGGCTTAGGTTGGGGTTAGGTTTCTAGTTATAGTTGTATGGTCTTGAGTTAAGTTGTAATTTAAATCTTTCCCAGCTTCCTAAATATAAAATTTCTGAAATAACCTTGGGCAGAAGATAGAGTTTTATGTTACACAAAACACAACCCTTGTTCCAGAAATTAGTCATTTGGTTTTCCTTGTGACTGCCTTTTCTACAGCTTTTCTTCATTCATTTTGTGTGTTCAAATGGTTGTGAAAGGATTCTTCAGAAAAATTCTCTCTTTATGCATCATATAAGTCAAAATATGTGCATATGTCCCTCAGCAAAGGGAAAATAAAATGTAAATATCTAAGGGAAGAATTTGGCACATATTTTTAGAAAACACAATTTTGTTACTCAGCAAATGAGAGCAAGGAACACAGATACCAATGCCAAAATAGCTTGTTTTCCTAAGCACCCCATATTTGCTAAACTCACAACACACATCAAAAAGGAAAAAAAAAAAACTTAAAGAGGAAGAGATTCAAATGAAGGATGATTAGTGTTATTTCCAAATCATACAACTGACTGTTCTGAAAGACACTGCGTTCACCTTCAACACTACGAGAAATGAAACAGAAGTCGAAAGTAAATCTTAGAGTTCTTCTACCACATAGTTTCAAAGCCACGTGGAAGATCTTATCTTCCAGTCACATGAAAAATCCATTTCACAAATAAAACAAACATGTAATTTCACCCAGCTTCAGATCTATTCAGGAAGAGTAGCCAGGTTCTTTAGGTTCAGTAAAGAAGCTTCAGTCACAATTCTCAATGTCTGTTTCCAGATAAAGTGAAAAAAACACCAAAATTTCACTCTCGACTAATTCTCATCTTCAAGGGGAAAAATGGCACAGCTGGGGAAAAAACTCGTAAGAAATTAAAGACATAGGTCTTAGTTAGGGTGCACCAATTACTAATTTTATAATTTTGGGCAAGCAATTTCCTTTCCTGAGCCATAGTAAAATAAGAATAATTCCACCTCATGGACTAGTGGAAGAACTAAATGAGATATAGAAGAAATATTTGTGAAAGCCCCTTAGAAACAGTGAGGCATCATTTAATGTGAGGTAGTTGTCTTATGATCATTACTGTTTTAAAGAACAGCCATCCAATTGCTTTTTCCTTACTTTTTCCCTAGAGAATGAGTTGAATCTCGACTCTCATTCTGGCAGAAGTAGAGATAAGTCAGCCTTCATTTGGCTTCTTAAGGAAGACACAAGTCTTTCTTAACTTTTTTTTTTTTTAATCTCTCCTTACTTGCTCCTTGTCTCTCTCTGTCCCTTTCCCCATAGCTCCTGGTACTGCTGTTTTAAGAGGTGAAAGACAACATGAAAGGCACTTGCTGAGTTCAGTCTGTTCCCTAATTTGAGATCAGACCTTGACATGAGGGCCAGAAAGTAATAGTTAAACTCAGGGAAATGGGAATGTGTTCCATAATATTGGAACCAGAAAAAGGGAGGATGAAAAAAATAAAGGCCTAATGCAGAGTAAAACGAAGAAGAAGCTACAAAGTAGAGCATCACTTTCCAATGAAATCCTGGTCCTTTCTTCAGTATGGTCTTCTTATGCTAAGATTTGAACTATTATAGGGCTTGTAATTTAAATTTTCCAAGGCTCTGTTATACTAACTTGCTAGAAATATATTGCCACCACATCATTTGAAAAAGGTAACATTAGCACATTGAATGAAAGAACCTGATTTCAAGCTATATTACAAAGCTGTGATCACCAAGACAGCATGGTACTGGCACAAAAACAGACATATAGACCAATGGAACAGAAGAGAGAGCCCAGATATGGACCCTCAACTCTATGGTCAAATAATCTTCAACAAAGCAGGAAAAAATATGCAATGGAAAAAAGACAGTCTCTTCAATAAATGGTGCTGGGAAAATTGGATAGCTATATATACAGAAGAATGAAATTCGACCATTCTCTAACATCATACAAAAAGATAAACTCTAAATGCATGAAAGACCTCAATGTGGGACAGGAATCCATCAAAATCCTAGAGAAGAACATAGGCAGTAACCTCTTCGACATCGGCCACAGCAACTTCTTTCAAGATACATCTCCAAAGGCAAGTGAAACAAAAGCTAAAATGAACTTTTGGGACTTCATCAAGATAAAAAGCTTCTGCACAGCAAAGGAAACCGTCAACAAAACAAAGAGGCAACCCACGGAATGGGAGAAGATTTTTACAAATGACACTACAGACAAAGGGCTGATATCCAAGATCTATAAAGAACTTCTCAAACTCAACACCCAAAAAACAAATAATCAAGTCAAAAAATGGGCAGAAG